>NC_140963.1:93686976-93689476 GCF_056783735.1 Eptatretus burgeri
GGGAGAACAATACATTCTTCCCTGCGATGGCTCTTACGGTTCAAGGAACCTTAGGGCCAAATTACATGGTGGTTGGAGAAATTGCAGCAGTACGATTTTAATGTGGTCCATAGAGCTGGGAAGGCTAATGAAAATGCTGATGCATGCTCTCGAAAGCCAATTTATAAAAGAGCTGTGCAGACACATCAATTTGAAAGCCAAAGACAATGACCTGAAGACTCCAATCCAATGGGATGGTGGAAAGGTTTAATAAGACCCCAATCCAACAATTTGTCTTGTTACCACCAACCGTCAGGATGACTGGGACGAACATCTCCTGATTTGCTGATGGCTTGTTGAATGATCCAGCACGGAACCACCGCATGCAGCCCAGTGTTGCTCATGCACAGACGGGAGATACGACCTTCCATCGAGCTGTTGTGCGGTTCCATGCCCAAGCACTCTGGCGGATCACCGGGAGAGGGTAATGCACGTCACTTGAAGGAAGGCAGGAACGGGTCCAGACCTTCGCACGTTACCAACTCTATCTGGTGGGCATAAGGATGAAGTGCAGGTATTACCTCCAGAGCCAGGCGAGCAAGTACTCCCCGTGGATGAAGATTTAGTTCTTCAATCCAGGTCAGTTCAGATATGGGAGCATGTACCAGAGCAGCGCATTGCTGCGTCCACTTTCTGCCGGTACTCCAGGGGCCTCTGTCTGGCCATCCCCGAGGCAGATGCCTGGCCATCCCAATTGCGATGCACATTCACCTGCTGCAACCATGAGGCATGTGATTGGCCCTTTGGCCTCCTCCATTCATGAATCTCCCTTGCTGATAAAATCTGATGAGTAGGATCAGCGTCAGGAAAATGAGCCATATGGTCCATACAGCCGGAGCTGATGCTCACGGACTATATAGGTAACAAATGTCATCTGAGTCTCTCAGCAACCACTTATTGGACACAAAGTCTGACCAGCGATAGCCAAGGATTCTTCAAAGAGACCTGGTAACGAAGGAGTTGTCTCCATCTGAGATCCTTGGCCAGAGACCAAGTCCCACATCCGGAGAGCAAGACGGGAAAGACCAACGATTTAAAGGGTAAAGATTTGTTTGTATGCCAAGCTTTCGTCATCCTGGAAAGGTGCTGATAGCACCACACCCCATGATCCAGTGAATCAATGACTCCCCAGGCCCGACCCAGATGTCTATCGACCTCCTGCTCGCAATATGCGGAGACATGAATATCACTGCCAAAGTAAGTGAATCTCTCCATGAACTCAACATCCTCACCCCAAACGTACAGACAAGAGAGCAACGTCCAAGATGTCATTGAAAGCCTGGATCTTAGTTTTGACCCAGGAAACCCGTAATCCCAGCGGTTCAGATTCCTCATTCAGTGCCTTGAGGGCCTCCATAAGGATATCCTGCATATTCGCAAAGATGACTGCATCATCTTCAAAATCAAGGTCAGAGATCTTGACATTTCCCAAACAATGCACCGTAGCTTGATCTCTCCAACATCCTCCCCAGAATCCAGTCCATGCAAGCACTGAAAAGTGTGGGGGCCAGTACACATCCCTGACCAAGTCCAGTAACAACTGGAAATAAGTTGGAGATAGAGCTACTACACCTCACAGCATTCTCAGTACCAGAGTTATGTACTTCAGTTCAGAAGAAAAAAAATTCAGAATTTTTTTTGTCAATACAGTTCAGTAATCTGATTTATCAGTTTTGGTGGCATCCCACAAAGACCAAGAATCCTCCAGAGGGCATCCCAATTCACTGAATCAAACGCTTTGCAGAGATCAACAAAGGCTGCGAGCAGCCCCCTGCCAAAACTTTTGTCTGCGTTTGGTGAGGACCCGAAGAGCAAGGATACCGGAGGAGGATTTTTCCTATTATTTAGCAGATCTCAAACTTAGCATCACCTTCCTTGGAGATGTTGCTTCCTTGGTAAGTGAAATGGTTGACGTCTTCAACATTCTGTGGCCCTTGATGTTAGTTGAGGGAGATCGATTTGGTCTTTTCGGAGCTGTTGCATAGCCAAACCTTTGCACCACGTACCTCCAAGTTGGTGGTTATCTCCTGGAGTTTGAGTTTCTTTGGCCAGTAGTGCAAGTTCATCTGCAAAGTCCTGGTCCATCAGATGATGTCGTTGCCACAGTATGCCGAACTCTGATCCAACCATTGCCTTCTTCATGATGAAATGAATGGCCAGGAAAAACAAGAAGGGTGACAGGATGCAGCTTTGGCAAACTCCTGTGATGATGTTGAAGGGGACAGCAGCGCCTTTGCCCGTCCTGACACAGCAGCTGCAGTTGTGGTAGAGGGCACTAAATATGTTAATGTAGTGCTTGGGGATGCCACACTGTATCAGTGAATGACGTTCTAGAGAGATTGCTTGTGGATGCTGTCAAAAGCATTCTTGAAATCGACAAGGTTGACGAAAAGCCGATGATGGTATTCTACATTCTGCTCAATAATGTTCCTAAGCATGAAGATCTGCTGCATGACCTGTT
>NC_140963.1:93694476-93744476 GCF_056783735.1 Eptatretus burgeri
CATCAGATTGGCGATAAGCGAAAGACCTGTTTGTGAGCAAGCTGGTTGTGAGTCGACGTTGAAGATCCCAGGGTTTCTTTTGTGAAGAGTTGGTGAGTTACTGCTGGCATTCTAAACAAATTACAAATTCCTGCCTCAACTGTGGCAACAAGTGCTGTGTTCTTGTTGGATGTCGCTTGTCACCAGATTTCATTGCTTGCTATGTCAGTGTGTGGTTGTTATCGGGTTCAGTAGCTCCTGCTGTGGAAAACAAATTCACGTTCCCAGATTTTTCACATGTCACATGTGCAAGGTTATCCTGTATTTAGCTGCAAAGGGAAACCATGATGATGCTAATGATTATAATCCCCCAATTAATGACACAACTGCCTTTGGTTTTGACCCTCTTTCAGCCCTTGTCTGTTAGCCACTTGATCATGTAAAGGGTATAGAAGACTCGAGTTAGGACAGTTTTAAGGCATGGGTCTTTCAGTTGGAGAGAGGTTAATGAATGGAATGGTCTTCCCAGAAAGGTATAGTGGCAGTGGAAGGGGTAGATAAGTTTGAATGTGATTTAGATAGGTACCTGGATGCATTGGAGATAGAGGAGTATGGGGATATTGCCTTGTGTGTGGATGGATAATGATACTAGGGTTGGTGCAGCCCACGCATGATGGGGAGAATGGCCTCCACCTGCACCAAAGTTCCTTGTATATCTTTAGCCCAGTCGGTTTGATCTTTGACCTTTGCCCAAGACGATAAAAACTTCCCTCCTCTCAGATTTGCTCCTTCACAGAAGATCCAGACTCTTGTCTTTTATATAACAAGAGAGTTCATAGAACATCTTACCCTACACAGTCTTGAGAAAAAGGACATGGGAATGGTCTTTTCAACTCTTCTTTTGTGTTTCTGAGCACGATCTATATTGGCTTTGTGAACTTTGAATAACAGGCGCGATGACAACTATACAGAGCCGATGTTGCAAACGGAACAGTCTAGAGCTGAACCTTCTGCCATCTCGTCTAGGAGAAACTGTAATTTTGGAAGAATTTCTTTATTTATTTGACAAATACATACACTAAACAAACACATATTTTGGGCGAAGTTAGCTTTATCGTTGCATCACTAGGCACTGCCATTCTTAATCTGAATCTCGCTGTTACTCCATCTTCAGAGCACGCAGCAATTTTGATTGGTTGAGACGGCTTAATGTTTCGCCAAAGTACTCCTAAAGGTTTTTTGGAAGTGCAAACAAGATGATTTGTGTTTTACAGTGTTCAAATATGTAATTAAATTGAAGTAAAACAAAAGTTTTAAAGGTTGTAGAAAAAAAAAAAACAGAAACCATTTATTCGGAAGTTTACTGTTGTTGATGCACCCTCTTTTACGCCATCTTATTTAACACGTTAAATTAATCATTCGTGCCTGTTGTTTGTGTCCTTTATGACGTCCTTAAAAACCAAGTTTCCTGTTCGGAATGATTTTCAATTTTGTTTGACTGCCAGGCAGGCAGACAGACTAAAACAATTACCGTCCTGCTCTGTGCGCATGTGCAATCGGGAGGAGACTCCATGTGATGTAATCAAGTTTGAATGTAAAATGTATGTTGTGTTCCACGCATGTTTTGCCTCATGCATATTTATGCTCCGCCCATGTGTTACATCATCTCCGCTGCAGAGGACGAGCGGGCACTTCTCTGGTCTGACGGGACGTGTGGTGATGTGGACCAGGCATGGTTTTTACCGATGCACTTGAAGTGTTTTAAATAAAGAAAAAGTGATTTAAACCTCTGCGAGTGTTGGTTAAACTCCCTGGAGCATTCTTTATTCAAGAATCGGGACACGTAGTCCATTCCAGGACACTCCGTACAATTTGCCAAATTTAGAGCCAAAGTAGTGCTAAACTGCAGGTTCCTGGTTTGATTAATGTTCCGATTTGTGTTGTCCAGTGTTCAAAATATGCAATTTGATTGAAATTAAGTAGTTCCTCGAATCATAGAACGACATCAGACAGACATAGTGAACCAATTGCTTAACCACACTATGTGTTACACACACTGCGTAATAAAAGCAAAAAACATGGGAAGTACGTGAAACTGAAAAATACGGAAGGGAGGTGTTTATTTGTCACCAAGTACGATGTGTATAGTGCCACCCAGTGGTAGTGGGACGGTGTATTACAAGTCAATTGTGGAGATGACTTGCAATTTTTCATTGTACACATGGCATAGTAGTCCAAGTGCTTTACTGACCTATGCCAGAGGGAGGGGGTATTACTCCTGTATGGAGCAGGCATTTCATATTAATACCATCCTGTAATTCACTGCCTCATGGATTTTCGTCATTCATGCATGTTACTTAGCACAATTATGATATCCAGAAGCCATGGTGCATGAAATGACAGACTGAATATCAGCAGCAGGCTTGGCTAAAGTCAGAATATCTGGCAGTGGACAGTAGCAATTGGGAAACTACACCCACATCCATTTGGGAGAGTCACAGCACACCCATGTAGCAGTCCTATTACTGGCAAGTGATGTGAGCCGCACATTGTTGTCATGGCACCCTGTTTCAGACCGTCTCCTTGTGGCTCATTTAAGGCATTGACAAGGCGCCATTTTTCTGATTGTAGCATATCCCCCACTGAGGTCTCTACAAGTTCAAAGAAAGACATTTGATGAGCATTTGGAGTCTCCTGTATCACCGGTCCTCCCTACCCCTGCCCCCATGACCAAGTTTTTATTCTTGGTGACCTGAGCGCATCCTATGGCACAGATCATACGGGATTGAAACTGATATCGGGAACTGCAGATCAGGCTATATGAATGACAACTCTCTTCGTATGATGTTCCTCTGTTCCTTCCATAGCCTCTCTGTTATGGGGTTTCTTTTGTACAGAAGGAGAGACGTACACAGATTCACTTCGATTTCCAATGATGCTTACACCCACAAAGAACTGGATCACATTTTATCCCGAGATCGTTCAATTTTCAAATCATATTAGGTTTTTAGAAACACCAAAGCTTCGCCAAACACTGTCCACAGATTAGTTGTGGCTGATATCTACCTACATACACTCTGTATGCCATCTTCAAGCAAGACCTGGGCAGCGCTTGAACGTGGAAGTTATGGTCTATGACCCAGAGCTGTCTGCCCAATATAACATCTCCATCCAGAATCGTTTTGCTGCTCTGTGTGTGAACTCTCAGACGACGATGAGTCCTGGCCTCTTGTCCGTGACATTATCTTCTCCACAGCATCTGAGACAGACAGATTTAGTAGGCCATGGAAATGGCTCTCTTTGTCGACTGATACCCTGGCCATTATTGATATGAAGAGGCAAGCACGACCTCAAGGAAACATCCCAGAAATAAGGTGCCTTCAAGGGGTCTATTGGGCAAAGGCTAGGAAAGATTTTGACTCTTGATATGGGCACCTGGCCAATGAAGCTGAGAAAGGTATCCATCGAAACAACCTTAGACCAGCTTTTCGGTCAATCTAGCGCTTGCATACTGGTTGGTCTTCAAATAAAAACAAAAGCAGCACTCTGATGATGAAGGAAAGTGCGAACCCTGTCACACCAATGGTGAAACTCTCAACTGCTGGAAAGAACATTTTGATCAGGCTCTTAACACCCCACTGCTCCACAATCCTCTGATCTGGAGTTGGAGGCCTCGAATGCTGGCAATGATGTCACATGTGTGTGGATCCTCCATCCATATATGAGGTCTGTCATGCAGTGAGGAAACTCAAAAATGGTGTCGTTGCTGGGGTTGACAACATCACTGCAGAACTGCCGAAATGTGCTGAGACTCCAATCTGTGAGGTATTACATTGCCTTTTCATAAATGTCTGGAATTCTGGGTATGTTCCAGCAGAGTGTAGAAATGGCATGATAGTCCCCATCTACAAAGGCAAAGGTCCGCACTCAAACTGCAGCAGCTGTCGCCTGATCACCCTGCTCTCAGTCCCTGAAAAGGTATTTGCTCATGTTCTTTTGACCTGTATTCACCTTCTCCTTCTGTAACATAAATGCCACCAGCAATCTGTTTCAACCACAAAGAGGTCGACGACAGATGCCATCCTGACTCTTCACATTCTTGCAGGACTTCAACTGGAATTTCAGCACCCATTAAATGTGGCATACATCGATCTCCAGGCCGCATTTGACTCGGTTGATCTGCCATCCCTATGGAAAGTGCTGAGAGGTAATAGAGTTTATTTATCACTTCTCAAGCTGATATGGAACCTCCACGAAGATACAACAGCCCGCATTAGAGTGCATACTGACTTATTATCATCCTTTCCCACGTCTTCTGGAGTTTGTCAGGTTACGTCCTTGTTCGTTCCCTGTTCTGCTTCGCCATGGACTGGATCATGCCAAGTTGTGTAGACCAGTTTGGAATTGATTTTGGTGGAGAAGTCATCAACAATCTACCCTATTTGTGAGATACTATGTCCACGAGCCGGCCACATTCAACCGCTTTGAATTGGTTGCTAAAAACCTAGGCCTCAAGCCCTCATGGTGAAAAATCAAGGCACAGAATGTTGTTATGGGTGCCCCCTTCCAGTACCTACTTCCAGCGTGGTCATGGGGTCAGTCAACCACTTCACCTATCTGGGCTCCAACATTCATTCAGCTGAATACTGCAGCCTTGATGTGCATCGATGAATTGGCATGGTTGGCTCTGTCATGGGGCAACTAGATGTAAGTCAGACCACCCCTCCTTGATGACACAAGACTATTGTTGTTGCAAAACATGTATTATGCTCTTACAACTACATTGATACAAGAGTGGTTTCCCCTGAAACAGGATTTCTGACCCGGTCACACTCGTGCCCACATTTCAGTGTCCTGTCTTTGGACACGTATGACAATCATAATTCACTTTTCTTTTGACAAGTCAATCGCTCTTGGAAGATGATATGGGATGGAGACATGGAGTGCCATCCAGCTATTTGTCGATTTAGTTGCTGTTCCGTTTTGGAATCACTCTCTGTATCGGAGCTGTCAACCTCTTTCCTGGAAACGGGTCTGAAAGTCAGCAACTCCTTCCGCAAGGACTGCTTTGCGAAAGTCTGGCTACAGACACGGAGCCCAGAGGGATTTAATGTTCGCTGATCCTCAAAACCATCAGTAGGTTCCACAATTTAGAGTGCATCTCAGATTCTCCTTCTGATTTTGTAGATTTTTGGTTTCCAGGCATTCTGGATATTGTTTCGTCCCTTTATGTCCCAATTTTGGATGTAAATCCTAGTCCCTGTTTCCAGGGGACTTTCACTTAGACTTTTGTCATGGCATTTCCTGCAGATTTCTGTGGAAATTCCCAGCCTCTGGGAGGCTAGTTTGAAGGTGGTTGTCAGCCTCTCCTGATGCACAGCCACCCAGGTATCAGTCTCCAGTTCTCCTGATCCAGTAAGTATGTCCACTGGAAAATGAGGGTCTCTTCCAAACATTGGGTAAAATGGGGAAAAACCCAGTGTTTGAATGACCTGACACATTGTAGGCATGTACAAGATCCTGGAGGTGATCGTGCCAATGACGTTTCTGAGACTACAGCAATGTGCTTAAGAGCTCATGGAGCATCCGGTTAAATCTCTCACACTCTCCATTTCCCTAGGGATGGTACCATGAGGTTCGTGACTTCTTGATGTTGTACATTTTACTTAAGGAAGCTATCAGTGATAACTCAAAATTTCGACCCTGGTCACTGTGAATTCTAAAAGGTACACCATACCCTGTAAACCACTCGGAGACCAAAACCTTTGCAACCATTTCGGCCTTCTGGTTTCGGGTGGGTACTGCAACAACAAACTTGGTGAATGCATCAGTAATTATGAGGACATCTTCCATGCCATTACTGCATTTTTCCAGCCTCAAGAAATCAATGGCTACCACTTCCAGAGGACCACTAGCCACGAGCTTCCCCATGGGTGTCCTCACAGTTTTGCATGGCATCTTTGACAAGGTACAACAGTCCACTTGGTCTTTCCATGTGACAGCATCACAGTGCAGATTAGGCCAGTAGAAGTGTGATCGAATGAGGTTTTCAGTTCTCTCTACCCCTTGGTGACCATTCATGTCATGGAAATCCTCCAAAGCAACTCTTCAAAGACACTTGGGTAGAACAAGCTGATCTACTACTCCACCATGAGGGAATGTCACATGTCGGCAAAGAATACCTTCCTGGACTCTGAATCTGTTCTTTTGTCCAAATAACAACTGGCCATATGGTGTTAGCACCATGTGTTCTTCCTTAGATGGTCCTTGCTGTTTGCCTATATGCTGCAGAACAGGTCTAATATCAGGATCTTTCTGCTGCAGTTCCATAAGTTGGTCTGAAGATAGCACTGGAAAGGTACTGACAGGTGCACACCCTGGTTCTGTGTTGGCTGCCTCGTGGGCTTGAAAGCTCGATTCGATTTGACATTCTTAAAAAAACATCAACAGGAACAGCAGTCAATCCTGCTGCAGAAACCAACACGCATCTCACCTCTCTTTCATCACTGCCCCCTCACCTTTCCTGGATAACCCATTAACAGGCACTCCTATTTTTACCATTCTTACTGGTAATGATCCAACAGTGCTGCTCCAAAAGTTTGGTGAACGCACATCAGTACGTCTTACCAAGGCACTCTCTACGGCAGAGCTTCTCCATTTAACAGGTTCCATATTACTCTTCTTGTACAAGAAACATTCAGACTTGTAATGGCCCATTTTCCAACAAAAGAAACATTTAATCGTGAACTTATCTGGCTGCCTCTTCACCCGTATTTGCTCAGCCACCCATGTTATGAGTTCTGCCATCTGTTGACATTGTTCCACCAAGGCCTCCATCATTGCCTTTTGCTGTAATATCAGCTGATTCAAAATATCATCAGGTTTTGGTTATGACACTGTCTACAACTACATTGTCACTGTCAAACATATTGTCTACTTGCTAGAATGCAGTTTTTCAAATTCTAGGTTTTTCTGAGCCCATTTCAGACACATACTGCAAAGCCAATTTTTGCACCTCCAGAAAGGTTGTTTGTTGGTTACTCCTTTATAAGTTTCTTAACCTCCCAGTGGAGTTGGGCATTGTTGATGCTGTGCGAGAATTGCTCCTGCAACATCTCATCATGTGACAAGACTTTTCTGACTCGGTCACATAGATGTCATCTGGAAAGAGCACCATTTTAGCTTACCATCAAAGCTCCAAATTCATAGACCATTCATCCTACCTATTCTCCTCTATGGTTGTGAGACCTGGACACTTCTGAAAAAGGACCAAGATACCCTGCATGTTTTCCATTTGCAATGTCAATGCTTCATCCTTGTGGTTCAATGGCATGACTGAGTCTCAAACAGGACCATTTGTGAAATCACTAGACTTGGCCTGATCACACTCAATATTGCAAGGAAATGTTATTCCCTGTTTGGACATGTTGGCCGCTTAAGTCAACATGTACAGGCCAATATCTCCCTGGAATTTGCCATGAATGTTTACCACAGTCACTGACCCGATCAAACCTGGTGCCATCAGGTCAGTGGTCTTGCAGGCAGGTTGGTGGTCTTTCTGTCTTCCACCATCTCATCTCTGGCCTCGCCCCCCTCCCCCTGCTCTGTCTGTGATAGGTTCCCCCCCCCCCATATTTCCGCAGGGTGTTCAAGGTCCTCCAGAAACCCCCTTCTGGTAAAACTACCAAAATCAAGAATCACAGCTCACCTTCATTCTTTCATTCCTCTTTTTCCCTGCCTTTGGAACTAACTCCCACACTCTCTTCAATCCCACTTTTCACTCCAGGTCTTCAAAACAGCTGTTCACCACCATCTCTTATCTTCCCCCATCCAAAACCATGATCTATTCTACCCCCGTTAATCCACCACAAACGCACATCCTTCAAATTCCTTGCTTTCCTTCCTGAAATACCCTGTCGTGTGAGGACCTGAATGAAAGTCCCTGTAGTGTCCATCTTGTTTACCCTTATGTACCCCTCCCCATCCTTCTCTCTTCCACAGATCTCCTCATGTCTTTGTTCCCCACTGTTTTTCCCTTCCCTCTCCCACCACTCTTGTCTCCTGTTCCCCTTGTTGTACGTTCTGTGTGTTAGCTCTCATACGAGCCTTGACAGTGTATTTAAGAATAAAATTTTTTTTAAATCATCGAGGATACCCAAGACTCGATTGGCTATGCCAGTGCACCAATGAGATTGGCCTTAGCCCACATGAATGTTGCCAGAAGGTGGAAGACCGACAGTTGTGGGAGTCGTTACACCCCTTAGTTGGGAATTTGGATCAGTCGTAGTAATGCATGCTAATGTTTTGAATCAATAGAAATCAATAGAATCAATAGAAATCAATCAATAGAAATAATGTTTTGAATCAATAGTAATGCATGCTAATGTTTTGAATCAATTGAATCAATAGAAATGCTAATGTTTTGAATCAATAGTTTTGAATCAATCAATAGAAAATCAATTTTGAATCATGCTTATGTTTTGAATCAATAGAATCAATAGTTTATAATTTTCATGGCATATAATGCAAAACATTACATCAAATAATCATCTAACAGGTTTAACTTACGGCATGTACTGTACAGTACATTATACAACAAATAATCTACATACTCTGTCCATCCGAAGGGTGGGTAAACTGTCAGTAGTTTATATATCTGCCTCTATCGGCATGTATTTCTTTTGCTCTGACGAATACCTAATGTTTGAAATGGCTTCTGGCCCTTTTTACCTCTGGTGCTTCGTTAACAAGCTCTTATCAACTGTTGATAAAATCCAGTCCGAAAATCAGTTAGTCTGTGATAAATGTATTTAAGTCGCCACTTTAGTATATTATCATGGAGTACAATAGTACTCCATATAGAGGGATAATACAGGGGAAAAAATGGCCGCCCATTCAAATGTGTACACAATGATATGCTCATAATATAAGCTACTATGGAGTGAAGTCAGAAGCATTTAAAAGGCATACCTTTTATTCTCGAGCGTTTTCTGAACTACCAAGACTTAAAAAGATGTCAGAAAACATCGTTAAAGTACCACGAGAGATCGTGAAAAACGCCAGTTTGTACTTCTTCCTCTTCTTATGGTTCTTCCCCTCAAAACAATGTAAAATTGTAGCCCAACCTACCTCAACAACTGCTGAAGCCATGATGGTGATTCCAACGTGAGGAAGTTACTTTGTCTCTGGGCTAGTGCATATCGCCCAGAATTGAAAAATATATAAAACATTAATCGTTTTATCAGGAAAAGAAATCGAACATAAATGTGGACTCAAACAAATCAGGCCAGGATCGTGAGGGAGGTGGAAAATGGACACGACAGAACTATTCCAAAAGCGATACATATCCAACCCATCCCCTAAACCAACTAAAACAAGTATTAAAACAATTTAATAACATAGATGGATTTAATCCATACCAAAATAACAAAATAAATTAAACATTCAGCTTTTTTTTTTTTAAATAACCAAAATAAACGTTAATCGCATTGCTTCACATGTTAGACCATGGGCCGAGTTCCCGTTTTGTTTAGTTTTGTGACCCACCTCTTGTATCCACCTGTATTTATAATATGTTATGCGAAAATATTATAGAAATCATATCTGAAACTCGTCAAGCACAAAACTTGCACATTTTTTTCAAAATATGGAAAAAAACACTCGAAATTGTAACAATTTTCTTATAAACATAGTCCAATCACAGTGCTTTTGAAATACAGCACCATGCTCATCAACCAATCACGCGCTTCGTTTCAGGTAAGCTGTAAACTCACTAGCTGTCATGGCGGCGTACATGTCGTCTGATGCTTGTGCTGCCGAAGATTCTGAAGGCAGTTCTTCGGGGTTCTGTTCTATGCATGTCATCAACACCCACTGCAAAGTAATTCCATTTAGTGAGAAAAGCATTAAGAAATTTCAGGAATATGCTGCTAAGTGGATTGATGTGGAAGGAAGCCCCGAAAGTAAGGTCGCTGTCAAGGCACTACAAGTACACCACAGCCACAACAGGCTCGGTGTGGGGATTGCAGCTGCTGTAGCCACCGACGCCATGCCCGGTGATGATCACGATGATGATGATGATGATGATGATGATGATGATGATGATGATGATGAATGTGACAGATCTGGAAGGTAGAATCTCCTTTCTACCGTTAACTAATTTTTGACAGAATGGTCAAAATCAATACCCAGTGATTACTATACTATGGAATCTAACTGTCATGAATCCGACTGGATGTTCTGCTCTAAATTCTGCTTTTACTTAGTATCAGTATCACCCTTCGAAGTTCAATCATAAACTGACCGTGACATGTGACAATGATCCTAACTGAAATCTAGACTAGTATGGAGTATGGACTAACTTAAAATTTTAAACATTAATCACAACACTCCTATTATTTCCATCTGCGGTTAGGCTATGTATTCTATTAAATCAACGATGTAGTGGCAAACCTGCTATAGCAGTGCGGCTACACTGGGTTTGTTTGCGGTCGCATTGGAATGCCAATCTAAAAATGCTAATGCAGTGGCTATACACTGAAAATTACTATTGAACTTCAATGTAAAGTATACCGTGCCACTAGTGTAATTTTGTAGTGAACTTCTGCTGCCCACAACAAACACGAGCAAAGTTACGACTTGTACGCCAGCGGCATGGTAGTCCATGGCTCCACCAAGATCGTGTCTACAGTTTTTTAATGACATTTTTAGTAGTCCTTTAGAATATTTTTCTATTGGTGGAAATTTAAGGAAAAAATAATCCCAATATTAATCACCAAGCCACTATAGTCTGTATGCAATGAATTATAATTTGACATGATTCATACTATCAATCATTGTGTCATTAATTTATGTGAAGATTCATGCATGTCCCTCTAGATTTTCAATTTACAAACAAACATAGATGAGCGTGGCATATGCAAATTACATGCACATTGCAAAGAAAAAGATTTACTAAATTGGACTTTCCAGAATTGTTTGTGACCTGTTCTGCCTTCGTGAACCAAGAATAGTGGCTACCTTAATATATTGACCTGGGGGTCTCTGTCTCTGTCTCTGTCTCTGTCTCTGTCTCTGTCTCTGTCTCTGTTTCTGTTTCTCTGTCTCTGTCTCTCTGTCTCTGTCTCTCTGTCTCTGTCTCTCTGTCTCTGTCTCTCTGTCTCTGTCTCTCTGTCTCTCTGTCTCTCTGTCTCTGTCTCTCTGTCTCTGTCTCTGTCTCTCTGTCTCTGTCTCTGTCTCTCTGTCTCTGTCTCTCTGTCTCTCTGTCTCTCTGTCTCTCTGTCTCTGTCTCTCTGTCTCTCTGTCTCTGTCTCTCTGTCTCTGTCTCTCTGTCTCTGTCTCTCTGTCTCTGTCTCTCTGTCTCTCTGTCTCTCTGTCTCTGTCTCTCTGTCTCTCTGTCTCTGTCTCTCTGTCTCTGTCTCTGTCTCTCTGTCTCTGTCTCTCTGTCTCTGTCTCTCTGTCTCTCTGTCTCTCTGTCTCTCTGTCTCTCTCTCTCTCTCTCTCTCTGTCTCTCTGTCTCTCTGTCTCTCTGTCTCTGTCTCTCTGTCTCTGTCTCTCTGTCTCTGTCTCTCTGTCTCTGTCTCTCTGTCTCTGTCTCTCTGTCTCTCTCTCTCTCTCTCTCTCTCTCTCTCTCTCTCTCTCTCTCTCTCTCTCTCTCTCTCTCTCTCTCTCTCTCTCTCTCTCTCTCGGCTGTTGGTGAGTCGAGTGGAGTGTCATAGCGGCTGTGTGGTCTTGTTGAGCTGTGATCTGCCCTGTTTTTTCGCCTTTCTATCCCTTTTCGCATCGTTTTTCACCTCCCTTCCTTTGTTTCCTTCTACGCATCGTTATTTGTGCTCCCACCCTCCTCTCTTCATTTGACCTCGCGCTCCGGCCTTCCCTCGCGCCGTTGTCACCCCACCCTACCCCGACCATCTATCCTTGTTATTTCACGGTTTGGCCTTCGGTTCATCTCTTCCCCTCCCCATCCCCATCCTCCTGTTTTCTCCTCACACACCTTTTCCCCGAAATAGAGAGAGAAAGAGCCCACAGCTTCTTGTGGATAACTTTTAGTTGGCGGCCCATCCCGGGCCTTCAACTGATCGTTTATTTTCTCACTGTAGCTGTGTTTTTTTCCTTTGGAAACCCGTCTCGGCTCGTATTTAATTACTGCACGAGAGCAATCACCCCTCCTCCCCTTTCTAAACATGACTTCGTATTCCTGTTATTCGGCATTTGAAGCATTAACACGAAAACATGGCGTCGTCAGTGTCCCACCCGACGACGTCACCATCGAGGATCTCGTTATCGCTGCGGGAAACATAGTCGGTACTGACAAAGATCGTGCAGCCTCATGAATGAACAAACGTGTGGTAATCTTCGTGTCCGAGACGGAACTGGTTCATGATATCGTATCGACCGGACTATCAACAGATGACGGACTCGAACGCTCCTCCTTTCCTGAAGAATCAGACACTGCTCTCCAAACTATCTCCTTATGGTTCTGTGGTTTCTCAAATCACCATGTTACCTTTACGGAGCCAGGACGATCGGACGAAGCACGTGATGTCTTTTCGGAGACAAGCTTATGTGGTGCTTCCTCCCTCTAACGCTGAAAGAACCTTGAACATCGTTTTAAAACTCAAAATTGATAATCATGATTACCAAGTCTACGTAACCACTGACACCTTGAAATGTTTCGAATGTGGTAATTTCGGACACTTGAAATGATCTTGCCCAAAGTCGACCTCGTCGAACGATGAAACAAACCTCGTCAACAAGAATACGTCTTCTTCTTCTTCCTCCTCCTCCTCCTCCTCCTCCTCCTCCTCCACTGTGAAGGAAGCGAATCCCGTGTCCGGTAATAACCCACAGTCCTCCCAGCCCAACAGTCCAAACAGCAAAACGAATGTTTGGGATGGTTTCACCATCGTTTCATCAAGGAAGAGAAAGACTTTACCTGATGGTCGTTTAACCCAGAAGAAGGCGGCATTTACAAATGAGGAATCTGTCGGTAATGTTCCTGCAGTTGTGACTGACATCACTCTACAATGTTGACCCGGAATGGACCCGGTATGGACCCGGTATGGACTCGGAATGGACCCGGACCCCGGTACCGACGACCAACAAGTTCAGCCTCCTTGCCAGTGAGGACATCGACGTCTCCCTTACAGAGACCGCTTTACCTGTTATCGCAGTAAACGAAACTGTTTCACTCGTTAAAAACTCTCCCATTGGAAAGTCCATTGATGGTGATACACAGACCACTACTGATGAACCTGCTGTCACTTTGGTAAATGTTAACCCGAAATCCTTGTCAGCGGGAAATAGCGAAACAAATGTTAACCCTGTTACTGCTCCCATCTCATCACGTGGTGAAGCTGGAAACGCAGGAAATGTTAAAATGAATGTTTTACGAGAGACCCCCAAAGTATTGTATACCTCCACGCCATTGGAGGTCGATAACACCGTTACGGTCGAGGGAAGCGATATAGCTACATCCACTGATGGTGTTTCTGTTTCATCAACTCCCCCGATTATTTCCATTACTTCACCAGGAGATGTTCACCATGAAGATAAGAAAATATTATAGTTAGAGATTTTACAACTCCGACGAGTCATCGGACAAAATAATAGTAACATACAAAAAACCTTAACTAAGAAACAGTCCTTATTAAAGTAAATAACCGAGAGGAATGCACGTGGTGCCTTAATTCGGATGAGGGTGCGACACCTGAATGAGGCAGACGTACCAACCAAGTACTTCTTCTCTTTAGAGAAACGTCTTCCCAGTAAGCAGCTTTCTCAGCTGCGATTAGCAGATTCATCCATTACCTTTGCACAATCAGAAATCAAACTTTTCGTGAAGGAATACTTTTCGAAAATATATTCAACGGAACAAATAAATCCTGTCAGTGTCACCTCTATCTCCGTAGGCCTGCCAGTGTTGTGTGAAGATGGGCGTTCCCAACTGGAAAGACCCATCACCTTGGATGAACTTGGCACTGCCCTGCACGGCCTTGCCATTGGGAAAGCACCTGGATTGGATGGACTTACAACTGAATTTTACAAGAAGTTTTGGCACTTTTTGGGTCCAGAACTCGTTAACACCTTGAACGCAAGCTGCCAGCTTGGAGAGCTACCTCGGAGTTGCCGATGAGCTCTTCTTACCCTCATCCCAAAAAAGGGAGACATGCTGAGTATTGAAAATTGGCATCCTATCTCCCTGTTATGTACGGACTATGAGATATTTTCAAAAGCCCTGGCATCGCAACTTACTCCTTATTTATCCTTGTTGTTGAAAGAAGACCAATGTTACTGTGTCCCAAAACGTTCCATTTATGACAACATCTCCCTTGTGAGAGACATCATTGAACTGTGCAAGGAAAACCCTAAAGATTTAGGACTTCTTCTCCTTGATCAGGAGAAAGCCTTTGACCGTGTTGACCATTGGTACGTTTTCGAAGTACTTGAGCGGTTTGGACTTGGTTCAATCTTCATCTCTTATATTAAAATACTATACAATACTATTTATAGTGTGCTTAAGATAAACAATGAACTTGTTGCACCTTTGTCTATTAACAAGGGAATTAGACAAGGTTGCCCTCTTTCCGGGTTGCTTTATGCTCTCAACATCGAACCCCGACTGGTTTCTTTGCGCTGTAGACTAACAGGGGTTAGTTTGCCCCAGCTTGAACAGCCCATCAAGGTACTGGCATACGCCGATGACGTGTGTATTTGCACAAGATATCAATGGCGTTAACATCGTTCGTTATTGTTTGTCCTTATTTGAAAAGGCTTCTTCAGCCAAAGTAAATTGGAACAAAACGAGCGCCCTTTGGCTCGGTCCGTTGTGCTACTTGGCGCCAAGACTTCCTGCTCCACTGTCATGGGCCAATGATGGTGTGAAATATCTTGGAGTGTTCTTAGGTAATAATACCACAGTAGCAAATAATTGGGCTGGTCTGCTTGAGTTTGTTGAGGGTAAACCGCAAAAATGGAAAGGTCTGATCACACAACTGTCATATCGTGGAAGGGTCTTGGTCATCAACACACTGGTGGCCTCCACCTTATGGCACAGGTTCTTTGTGCTGCATCCTCCAGCGGCGTTGCTTCAACAGCTCCAGAAGTGCTTCGTGTCCTTTTCTGGGACGGAAAACACTGGCTACGACCTGGGGTCCTCAGTTTACCACTGACAATGGAGGCCAAGGCCTGGTCGACATAGAGCTGGCTAATGGCCTTTCAACTCTCGGTTGCTCTTCGCATGCTATACACGTGACCCTCTCCACCATGGGTCAACGTCGCTTGTCACCTTTTGCAACAGGCTGGGAGGCTAAGCTATGACCACTCTCTTTTCCTGATGGATCTTTCCAAAATCGACACATCCCCCCTCTCTGGTTTCTATCAGAGCATACTAAATGTGTGGCAAGCTCTGACAATAACAAGAGCTACACATTCTTACACGAAACAGATGTTTCTGGAAGAACCTTTGTTCTCCAACTCCCTTTTCCATGATATGCCTGCTGATAGGTGTTTTATTCAATGCTTTACCGACAAAGGCATTAAATCTGTCGCAGATCTTCTTAGCCCAAATGGCAGCTGGATCGGAGCTGATGCATTGGCAAGCCTGGTCGGTGTGCGATCCTCTCGAATCGTCGCACGCATATTAGGTAGTGTGCTTTGGACATACACACAGCTTGCACCTGCTTGGGAGCAGGACCACCAAAGCAATGAACAAAATGCACATTGAATACCTTCTCTCTCTACCTTTCCTGAACTCGTATGTGTTTTTTCTCTTGCCAGCCCTCTTCCTTGTGCCCCTTTTAACGTAGGCTTCAATAGCCTTCCCAAACAAAAAGACCTTTATTTGGGTTGTGTAAAATTTATTTCGCATTGGCAAATAACACAGCAGAAGGTTCGATGGAGAGACCTCTTACCTTGTTCTCCCCATTATTTTCCTAACTGGAAAGGTTTTTATCACCCTCCTGTACCACCACGACATGGTGACCTCCAATGGAGACTAGTACACTGGATCCTTCCTTCTAATCACTTGTTACACCATTTTTCAAATCTGCTTGAAGATGAATGTCCTTTTTGTAAGAAATCTGAAAACCTATTTCACATCTATGTCAAATGCCAACGGTTGGCACCTTTATTTATTTTACTTCGGAAATGTTTTGTGAGGTTTGGTTTGATTTTTAACACTTGTGTGTTCATCTACGGATTGGATGTCCCACACAAAAATTCCAATGCTGTGTTAGCCAATTTCCTGCTTGCTCAGGCAAAGTTGGCAGTATATAAGTTAAGGAAAAGAAAACTTGATGGTGTTGGAGTAAATGATGAAGATGCTTCGTTCTTGTTCCAAAACCTTGTAATAAGTCGTGTTAAATTGGATTTTGCTTTCTTTTCAGTAACGGGAAGATAACCACAGTTCGAATCAAAATGGTGTATAAAAGAAGTTATTTGCAAAGTCCGAGAGGAATGTTTATCATTTTGAGAAATGTTTTGTATATAATCCACCAGATTCTTCCTTTCCTTTCTTCAGAAATTGTTTATTGGTTTTCTTTCTTTCTCTGAAATGAAAATGTAACTCCCATTTGGGGGCTTTCTTTTCTATTTTTATAATAAAAAATACAAAAGTCAAGTCTCTCTCGCTCTCTCTCTCTCTCTTGCTCTCTCTCTCTCTCTCTGTCTCTGTCTCTGTCTCTCTCTCCCCCCCTCTCCCTCTCGCTTTCCTTTGTCTTTGTGACTGAGTACGACCCCTCTACGTGAAATTCTTAGAACAGTTGCTCTTGCTGAGGATCATGAATTAACATATGTATACCTGGATTGGATTCTTTTAAAATGGGTGTTCCATGATTTTTTCCCTTTCATGTGTACATCTGTGTGCCTTCTTGAAATGGCATATGGAAATTTATGCCGGTGTAATTCAATATGATTCTCCAAATAAATGTACTCATAAAAAACATACATGTTAATTCTACATACATTTGCAAAAAAAAGAAGGTGTAAACAGCAGATTACCACTTTATCCTCTTTAATCTACACTCTTGCTCATTCCCCATCCTAACGACTTAATAAAATATAGTGATGAGTGTACTGTATATCATTGCTTGAATGTTATTTTTTCAATATATGGAAAGAAGTAACTACTCCTTTACAAATTCTTTGTTCTCTCTTTTCAGGAGGCAGCATTGTACTCCAGGGTATCACGCCGAGTGCTATCGCCACTTTTGTCACATTACCACAATCAATTGAGCAATAGCCAGATGCAGAAGGAAGAAAGGTAATGTCGATCTAAAGCTGGTAATATTAAACCTTGTTTATCATTTTATTTTGTTTAGGAATGATTTGAACGACATAAAAAAAGAGAAAACAATGACAAATAATTGAATGAGTTTTCTGTAAAAGTAATCAGACAGTTTGAACTTAAAATATTGTCATTCATTTCATTAAACAGGTTCTTATAAGGTATAGCTCAGGCAACCTTAAAATATATAATGGAGATATTATATACATATTAATGAAAACGAGCTCGAATGAGCTAAGATCCTCGTCCTCTTAATGATGACGTCATACAAAAGAATATGACGTCATTGTGATGTATCAGGCTTGCGATAAATTATCTGTGCTAATGCCCGGCTTGATTCCCACAAACAAAATTCAAACAGCTTGCCTTGTTTCGGAGATAATGGTATAGACGATTTCCATGAGCGGCGATATTATGACGTCTACTTTTTTTCTAGGAAGAATTTCAAAATTGGAGATGGTTACTGCCTGCGCGTGGGCTTTCTGCATATACATGGCAAGTTTCACGAAGATCCGATGAAAACTCTGGGTTGTGAAACAAAAAATGTCAAAAAATAGGAATGACGTCATAAAAATTGATATGACGTCATAGTGATGCATCATATGTGTGGTAATTCATCTCTGCTAATGCCCTGTTCGATTCACACAAACAGAATTCAAAAAGCTTGCATAGTTTGAGATAATTTTTTTAGGCGATTTCCATTAGCGGAGATATTTTGACGTCATAACTTTTTTTTCGAGGAGGAATTTTCAAAATCAGAGATGGTTACTGTCTGTGCAGGGTATTTTTACATATATATGCCAAGTTTCAGGATGTTTCGATGAAAACTGTGGGCTGTGAAACAAAAAACAAAAAATGTCAAAAAATAGGAATGAAGTCATAAAAATTGATATGATGTCATAGTGATGCATCATATGTGCGGTAATTCATCTCTGCTAATGCCCCGTTCGATTCCCGCAAACAGAATTTTAAAAGCTTGCCTAGTTTCAGAGATTTTTTTTTAGGTGATTTCCATTAGCGGAGATATTTTGATGTCATAACTTTTTTTCTAGGAGGAATTTTCAAAATCGGATATCATTACTGTCTGCGCATATATATATATATATATATATATATATATATATATATATATATATATATATATATATATATATATATATATATATATATATATATTTCTATGTTTTTATATATATATTTCTATGTTTTTACATATATATGCCAAGTTTCAGGAAGTTGCGATGAAAACTGTAGGCTGTGAAACAAAAAAGTCCACAAGAACAACAACGTGAGTAAGACTTAGAGATCCTCCACGAGGATCTGAAAAAGTGTTGTGTAAATAATTTCAGTTTTGGTGTGTGATAGATTTATGTATTAATGATTGAACGAAGAATGACTGATGATTAATTTGCTGATAGATGATATTATGATACACTGTGTTTGATTTTGGTATGCCAGTCCAGTGCATGTCTTCCTGACTTGGATGTTCAGCTTTTGTGCCGATGAATGAGGTCTGTAGATCATCAATTACTGTGTGTGTGTGTGTGTGTGTGTGTGTGTGTGTGTGTGTGTGTGTGTGTGTGTGTGTGTGTGTGTGTGTGTGTGTGTGTGTGTGTGTGTGTGTGTGTGTGAGTGTCTGTGTGTGTGTATGAGAGACAGAGACAGAGACAGAGACAGACAGACGGGACCCATATCACCCACGTTCATGTAGTCTTCCTATGAATACATAGACATCAGAAGTCCCAGAGTAATACACAGCGATCTCAGAATGGACACAAGATGGCGCTGTAGGTTTTACTAATTAGCATAAGTAATTAATGTGCAACTTTTTGCACTGACGAGTTGTGAATTCTTTCTAAGTGATTTTTTTATCTAAATATATGCAAAATTTTAGGTAGGACTAATCCAAAAATTTCAGAACTGAACCAAAACCCAAGATTGAGGGGAGGTGGGGGGGGGGTGGGCAGGTGGGCAGGGGTAGAATGTACCATAAGCCAAATTTAAAATCAGACATGGATTTAATCCATAAACAAAATATATACAACATTAAATATTTTATTACTTTAAAAAACAAACAGAAACTAGAAAAATAACATTAAAAATGTAAAAACATAGAGGGATGAAATCTCACAAAAACAACCAAACAAGGTAGGAATGATACCACATTACGATACCACAATATGACACCACGATCCTCTTATGGATTACCATCACGACATCTTTTGACATTTTACTTTTGTTGTGGGATTGCGATGGAACAACGTGAAAAGATATCTAATGCTAAACCAGAAGAGGATTGTGGTGTTGTATTATGGCATCGTAATGTGGTGTCATTCCTATCTTGTTTGGTTGTTTCTTTTGAGATTTCTTCCCTCTATGTTTTTACATTTTTTAAAAAATGTACTTTTTCTTGAAATTATTTTGTTGTTTGAGTCGGCCGAGGCCAAGCGAAGAGAGGTCGAGGCCGTTGATTCCTGATACATGAAACACCCTGTAACTTCTGCCTGCAGAATGCAGATATTTTGGAACGCCATTTGCATTTTCCATCCAATAATCATGTAAACTTTGAATAAAAAATATTCTCCATGGGTAGTTGCTTTGATGTTGAAAGCTTCGTGTCAATCGCTGAAGCGGTTGCAAAGAAAATTAATTTAAAAGCGAATAAAGGTGAAAAAGTGAGGGCAGAAGAAAAAAAGTGAAGGCCTCGGCCGACGTTCAACAACATGGTGAAAGATTGTTGTGGATGCTTAAAATGAAAAGGAGGACACATACTGGTCTGACAGGATGGCCGAGAGGTACGCACACTCACCTCTATGCTGTCTAGCCTGGGTTTGAATCCCGACACAGCTATAAAATGTCATCCCAGTGTTTCACAGGTAGTGTGATTCATCAATCTGTATGCCGTCCCTTGGATGGACGTTAAACCGGGCGTCCCGTCTGCTGGCATTAGTTGGTGAACATTAAAGATCCCATGGTGTCATTCACAAATAGTAGGCAAGCTATCGCCGGCACCGTGAACAAATTCCAAATCCCTGCTTTGACTGACTGCTGTGAAGGCAATGGCAAACCACATAGCATGACCCATGCTGTGTGTGTGTGTGTGTGTGTGTGTGTGTGTGTGTGTGTGTGTGTGTGTGTGTGTGTGTGTGTGTGTGTGTGTGTGTGTGTGTGTGTGTGTGTGTGTTTGTTTTGGTTTTTTTAACCCATTCCCCCATGCTATGTATACACTGCATTAATTTTCTTTATATTTCCTCAAACTAACCCCTCCCTCCTTTCCACCCTTTCGCAGTATCTACCATAATAACTTTCACAATACCTCCTAACTTGACTTGGACTCTTCCCTCCCTTTCTTCACCAATCACCCTTCGCCACCATTTTCAATACCAGCTCTGCCCTACCCGGGGCCGGATTTAGACATATGGTGGCCCCTGGGCAGCCTTCAGGAGTGGAGGCCCACCCTACCTTAGAATACTAAAAAGGTGACAAGACACATTTACAGTCATCCATAAAGTTTATTTTTCAAAAACAAAGAATCTGAACTTCTATATAAAATAGAGAATGAGATAAGATGAATATCTTACATCTGTTATAGATGAATATCTTACATCTGTTCCACTAACTACCAACTACCATTCAGGCACTCACAAATACATTTTTCCTTACAAATTTTTTTTTCATGAAGTATGTAGAGGCCCTCTAGTTGTGGAGGCCCCTGGGCAACTGCCCAGCTTGCCCATGCCTAAATCCGGCCCTGGCCCTACCCACTTCTTACACTTCCCAAACCATCACCTTGACTGTCTCCCCCAATCTCGCTTCCCACTCTCATAAGTCCCAACACCGTTAAGATCATAACGCACTGTGCATGTTGTAATTCCCCTGGATTTCTCTGCAGCTAATGTAGGGGAACCTACTCCTCCTCCCACACCCACCCACCCTAACCCCAGCACCCACCTTCCCGCTTATCTCCAGCACCAAACGGCTCTGCCATTCATCGTGCCAAAAGGACCATCGCAAAAAGTCCATTTTAATCTGAAGACCATCTTCTCATGCTTTGCACAGCATGTCCTGCACGTGAATGGGTAAACGCATGAATGTGTCCTCCAAAGTGCGACCATTGTCCTGCATGGTCCACTGGGAAATTTTATTGTCTTGAGTGGAAACAATACATACAACGGGGTGTAGGAAACCGATTGTAGAGCTGTTACACTCCTAGAACAATGTGTTTAGTCCCATAAATACGAGGGATCATAATAATGCCTTTCACTACGTACAGGAAGACCAAAGGCCCATGTTCGGTCCGACCAAAAGCACACTTTTTCTCGATGCCACAAAGACACTGAACCACGGGTCGATGGGAGGGAATTCCAGCTTCCGTGATGAGATGTTTTAACAGGATGGTTTAAGCACCGCGGGCGGTTCTTCTCCGAGTGCGCGCATCATGCGCAGTACATCCAACCCTGGTCCCCTTCCTGCACACCTCCCCACATGCCCAACCACCTCCCCTTGCCTGGGCTCGAAGAAAACTGCCCAGAAGGGCCGAAGAGTCTCTCACGCTCGCTGTGGGAGCGGCCAGGCGGTGGGGACACGCGGTCCGGCGCGCCGCGCAGGATCTGGCAACCAGGTAAGGGCCACGAATCGCATGAGCACGGACACGGGTTGGCACCACCATGCAGACCGTGTGGGGTGGGCGTTGAAGCCCCCGAGCGAAATTTGGCTCAAATCGCATGAGCAGCAGCTCCGGAACCATTAGTTTTCTGCGGCCGCGGTTGTCCGTGGGATTTACCGGCTCCTGCGCATCCCTGATAAGAGACTCCCTTCGAGCTCGTGCCGGTATTACGAGTCATCCCGCGACCCTCACAAGTCGCCTCTTTGTCCGGTTCCATCGTGCGACCTGAGCGAGTCGAACGTGTGATCCCAAATCGAGGAAAGCTCCGTGTCTACAACAAAACTTCCTTTCGACTCTTTTCGCAGACATTTCCTTTATCTCTTTGCCGGTGGAGAGGTAGTGGGAAGCAGGGGTTTGGGTCATGATAAGGGGGAGTGGGAAGGTGGTGGGCCCATGAATTAAGGGAAGGTGACAGGTGGAGGGGTCATCGATAAGGTGAAAGGTGTTGTGCTGGGAGAATGGAGATAAAAGCGACCCTAGTGACATCCTTTTTGAGGATATAATTGATCATTAAGTTGGTGTCCTAAAATATAAAAGGGACCACAAAAATTCAAACAAGAGTGTGTACATATATATATATATATATATATATATATATATATATATATATATATATATATATATATATATATATATGTTTACTTTTATATAAATAATAACTTCATTACACCGAAAAATATCGTGAAACTAATTTTCTCACCAAAAATGTTCGAATAAAAAGCGTAAATGTCGATCTCGGGGAAAATCGACATCGATCCGCTGTTAAATAATGTGTGCGTAGACTTCATATGGTTGAGAGGCGATGAATTGTCCCATTGTGATGTAATAACGGGTTATTTCGTCACACCAGGTATACACATGGAATGGATTTTTCACTTTTTGTCTTTCCCGATGAGACGACTTTTCCAATCTGTCAACTGGCTTCACTTTGTTCCGTAAGCCCAAGATGTCGCGGACATCGTCCTCATGCATGAGAGCTCCCGTTGCCGTGCCATGAGTGTGCCAAGCATCACTCTATCTGCGATGATCGCTTCCCTTTGAGGCAAAGCCTACAGTGACATCAAATGCCCCGATGAGCATGAAAAGGGGATGGAGATGCTCTGCGGGTGGCTCCTTGCACAGAAGCAGCACAGTTTCGCCGCAAAGGGCGTTCTCTCGTTGAACACCTCATGTCGCTATTCTGCACTCATGGTGTGACCCATGCAGGACAAAGTGCAGGAAATTAGCAAGCAGACACGAAGGTCAAAAACTGGATTCCCGCACTGGCCGCTGGAGCTTCATGGCTGAGGTCTAGAGAGATGGTCGCGGGAACGCGCGGTGCATGTCAATGGCATTGGTCATGCTTCAGTGGTCTTAAGGGGAGGGAGGATTTGAGAAGAGAAGAACGCACTGGATGCCAGGTCTATGGTGTCCAAATTATATCGCCCGAGACTCGCAGCAAAACTGCTTACACATGACATACGATGGCCGTTTTCTATCATGGTTCCAAAATATAGTGCTGGCAAATTGAGTAGACCCTTCATGGCGCACGGACGATGTCAAACTTCCCCGAAGGTGGGCAATAGTTTTTTGTGGATATAACAGAGAAAAGCTACAGCCATCGTGTGTGCGTGCGTGCACACGCACACGCGCACACACACACACACACACACACACACACACACACACACACACACACACACACACACACACACACACACACGTAAAAATCAGCAAAATCCCCAACATTTTCATTTGCGTCATCAACCTGAGGATCCGCTTGCATGGTGTTTTCTCCCTCCCTCATGTGTGTCCCTTTTGTCCCTCATGTGTGTCCCTCTCTGAGCTACTTTTGGCTACACCATGTCCACAAGACATTGAGAAGGACCTTGAGACAAGCAATGCAGATCCATGAGTGCTTAATATATAATAACCGGGGAATTGAACCTTGTGATGTCTCGTCATCTTGAAACAGTATCACAATAATGAAATTATGTGTAAATTACAACGCAATGTGTTGTACCAGCTGTGTGTAATCCAATTGTCATGTTTGTTTTTTTATTTAATATTTTCCCAAGGTATTTACTTTGGGAAGCTTTTCCATGCATTTGTCTGGTGATAACTCACCTAACGTTCACCAACTAATGCTGGCAGATGGAACACCCAGCTTAATGTCCATCTGAGAGACGGCATACTTTATGATTCAATCCCTGGCCTGCAAGGCTCCAATGGAAAAGTATTATAATCTGGTCAGGAATGTCGATTGCAGACCAACAAGGCAAAGGTGCTACTTCTGCAGGTGTGTGTGTGTGTGTATGTATGTATATATATATATATATATATATATATATATATATATATATATATATATATATATATATATATATATATATATATATATATATATATATATATATATATATATATATATATATATATATATATATATATATATATATATATGCCTGGTGTTGGCTTAATGGTTAGGGTGGTGGGCTTAGGATCCGAGGATCCTGAGTTCAAATCCCACTCGGCTGTTGAATTAATACCAGGTGGGGTTGACTCTGCCTGTCATCCTTCCGAGGTCGGCAAAATGAGTGCCAGCATGCTGGTATACTGTGTCGGAGTGGCGACCCGTCCAGAATTGTACCCAATAGCCAAGGAGACTGCTTAGGCAGCACCAACGCTCTGCAGAGAGTATGGTCCCAGTGGAGTGGATATATATATATATATATATATATATATATATATATATATATATATATATATATATATATATATATATATATATATATATAATCTTATGTCAGTCTGTTTTATTTGTAACTCATCAAAAGGTTGAAGGTGTCATCCAATTTTTGGGGGGGTTCATTTTGATGCCAGTGAAGTCCATAATTCCCATTCATTTTGTTCTCTGTGGACTAAGAATGAAGTTCACCTTCTTTACCTTCAAATGGCTGCAGCCTTTACTGCTCACATCCTTTATATATCACAACTTTCTCCCTGAGTCAGTATTGTATGTGGTTTTGCATTTCTGGTTCTCAAGTGAAGGGCCTGGGAACGGTAGAAGTGAGGGGCTGGGGGAGAAGGGGGTTTAAAGTGAGACCGGAGGGAGTTTAATGGGTCTGAATCATTCCCCTTTTTATGAGAATAATACATCAATGTGCTGTAGTTTAATCCCACAATTTTCCCTTCATTTTAAAGACCATTTCAACATTTTTTTTTCCAGGTTCAAAGCAATATGAACGCGTCCAGTTATCGTTACAAAGTGGTACCCATATGGTGCTCTCCAATGTCATTGCCACACTTTCTCAGACACATCCCCATAATCCTACACACACTCTGCCCCTCTCTTCAAAATCTGGGTCCTCATTCTTTCTATGATTGTCACTTTTAAGGAAAACTTTATATGGTATTTAGCGATTATTCAATGTGCGTGTAACGATGTAAAGTCTGTTGTTCAAATTTCATAAGTTCATAGATTCGAGACAAAGTCTGATTGACCTTTCCTTGACCGACAATCTGCATCAACAAAAGTGTTTTCTTCATCTTTCAACATTCTAAACCATTTCACTGATCTTTCATTATTATTTTTTTGCTTCAATACCTCTGCAATGGTAGGTAGGCTTGTATGCCCTGAATAATAAACCCTCATTCCAACACCAGTACCATGCAGACATAGATTATTGCACATATAATGGTTTAAAGTCGATGTGTTTGCTGTTTTTAATTATTTTAAACTTGTTTTATTTGCCTTGTGCCATATATCTGTTCATGAGGTGCGTGAATACTTTGATGGTGTGATAAAGTAAGCATAGGTTTCATTTTCATGTGTGTGGTGTTCAGAAGTTCTGTAAACGAGATACAGTAATCCAAGAAAGGTCAAAAAAGTATAATGAAACAGATACTGCACATGAATTTCTATATTTTATTAACTTTTTTATATACTTATATGTTGAAAAACGCAATAAAACGATGGTGTATCTAAGACGCATGTGTGTCCTTCACATAACTTAAAAAAAAATAATGTACTGTACCGTACTTTATAGCGTAACTTGGTATGAGAGCTCAATGCTTGGTTCAGCATATCCACTTTTCCAGCGAGCGAGCTGTGAGTGCTACTGAACAAATGTGTAAATTGGAAGGTGGAGCAGATGTAGTGTAAATGTGGAAATACATAATTATGCTCCATGTATAAACGATGAAAT
Source organism: Eptatretus burgeri (assembly GCF_056783735.1). Taxonomy (NCBI): domain Eukaryota; kingdom Metazoa; phylum Chordata; class Myxini; order Myxiniformes; family Myxinidae; genus Eptatretus; species Eptatretus burgeri. Next base: position 93,720,593 of record NC_140963.1, read on the forward strand.
GGGCAATAAAGTGAAATTAGCAAATTTAAGTAACACACCATACAATATCCCTTTCTCCATCTGACACACAAATCCACATGTAATATATATATATACATACACACAGGGGGCTGCAAAAGTAGGTATACAGTAAGGATTACACCAGTATTACCAGTATTATAATAGTGGTGCTTGGATTCATTTAATACGAGAATTCATTTAATTCATTAAAATTGGTATGGTATGTTATTATTGATATGCTTGTACAATCAATAAAATACGATTTATGCGCACGTTTTGTTTTTCATTACTGTATACCTACTTTTGCAGCCATATATATATATATATATATATATATATATATATATATATATATATATATATATATATATATATATATATATATATATATATCTATATCATATATGTATGTATACACATATCTATATCATATGTATACACATATATATATATATATATATATATATATATATATATATATATATCATATATGTATGTATACACATATCTATATCATGTATGTATGTATACACATATCTATATCATGTATGTATGTATACACATATCTATATCATGTATGTATGTATACACATATCTATATCATGTATGTATGTATACACATATCTATATCATGTATGTATGTATACACATATCTATATCATGTATGTATGTATACATATATATATATATATATATATATATATATATCATGTATGTATGTATACACATATCTATATCATGTATGTATGTATGTATACATATATTTACACATACTTTAGTGAAATGTGGACAAATGAGCAGTAAAACCGACAGCATGGGGGCTGAAACCGTCAAAATGAAGACATCTCTCAAGCCGAATTTGATGGTCGGAATGTGCTTTCCACATGTCTTAATCACAATGTAATAAACAATGAATGCAGTACAACTGGATTTGCTAAGGGGGGGATGCATTGTATGCACTAAGTAACTTTTACAGTTGTTTCTACCACATACATTCCAACACTGACATATAGAATAAACTTCAAAACAGCAACAACCATCAAAATTAGAACAACACGGACAAGGATTTAATAACTGCGATTGTGACCCAGGGGTGGGGGTGGGGGTGGGGTGCCGGCATATGGCAGTCCCAGCATGAAGGAAGCAAACGTGGCCGGGCTGGGGGCTGCTTGGTACTGCAGTGCGGCAGCAGCTGCGACGTGGTCGCTACGATCTTCCTCTTCACTCCCTCGCAGCGACGGATTCTCAAAGGATGATTGTTAATTTATTTCGCTCCAATTACTTTTACTTTCCTTCCATGACATTGAAAATATGATTGCATCCTCTCAACCAGCCTTTTACCTGCGCAATTCCGAAACCAAATTTATTGCATAAATGATTAATTGCACGTTTATTGGTTGTTATAACATTGAAAGCTCATGCGGGAAGTTGGTATACTGATATGTGCTTGGGGAAGGACATTTGGACCTGATAAGGTTTAAGGGAAAATTAGAAGAGCGTAGCCTATATCAGTCCATTAAAGACTTTTCCCATTGTAAGCTTTATAATTACCGTCTTTGCATTGTTCCATTAACTGTAATGATGTTCTTTGTTGGTGTATTATGTCACAAGCATACCATCCAAGTGGAGGTCACACGCTTTCCTTTGAGCTGTCCCCTCTTGGTTTGATTCCTGACCTGACTATCGGATTGGTGTTGCACAGGCAGGACATCGCATCGAACAGTGCGCTGTCCCTCGGAAGGACGTTAAGCCTGGTGTCCCATTTGACTTCAATAGTTTGGTGGAGAGTAAAGCTCCCCAGATGTCCTTCATGAAGAGTATGCGAGCTACGCCGCACCATGAACAAATTCCAAATTCCTACCCGAACTACTGTTGGGAGTGGGATGGCAAACTGCCCAGCATGACTGTTTCTAAGAAATCGCTTTTGCAGAACCAACGCTCTGTTACACAGAGCATGGTACATCTGATCAGATATTTATGCAGTTTTGGGTTTTCTCTGCAGAACTGGATAAAATCATGAGCTGGTCCAACACATGGAACATGTCTTTCAATCCTGACAAATCTCCCACTCTCACGATGTCTCTCCGAAAGAACCGTCTGGAAAATCCTCCCATCTACTTTCTCAATGATCCTCTTGACGAAGTCCTTTCATTCAAACTTCTGGATCTCACTATCTGCCATGATCTTTCCTGAAAAAGCCACATTACCTCCAAAGGCCTCCAAAGCCAGTTGCCAACTGGGAATCCTCCGTCGTGTAAAGTCCTTCCTCCACCCACCTGAGCTCCTGACCAGATACAAAGCTTTTGTCCATAGCCTGATGGAGTACTGCTCTCTCCTCAAGGCTGGTGCTCCTGCCTCTCACCTTTTTCGGCTTCACACTGTAGAAATCAAGGCATTTAGGATCATTGGTATCTCCCGTGATGAGGCCGAGTCTTTGGTCTCTCACTCTCTCACTGCAGGCAGATTGGTTGGTCTTTCTGTCTTCTACCATCTCCTCTTTGGCCTCACCCCCCCAGCTCTGTCTGAGATGTGTCCCCCCACCCCATCCCATATTTCCACAGGGTGATCAAGGACCACCAGCAACCCCCTCCTGGTAAAACTGCCAAAATCAAGAATCACTGCTCACCTTCACTCTTTCATTCTTCTTTTTTCCCACCTTTGGTACAAACTCCCACACTCTCTTCAATTATACTCTTCCCTCCAGGTCTTAAAAACAGCTGTTCACCACCACCTCTTATCTTCCCCCATCCAAAACCACGATCTTTTCTATCCCCGCTAATCTGCCCCAAACCCCCTTCCTTGAAATTCCCTGCTTTCCTTCCTGAAAGTCCCTGTCGTGTAAGGATCTGAAAGTCCCTGTCGTGTCTATCTTATTTACCTTGCGTACCCCACCTGATCCCTCTCCCTTCCACAGATATCCTCATGTCTCTGTTTCCCACTGTTTTTTCCTTCCCTCTTCAGTCCCTCTTGTCTCCTGCTCCCCTTGTTGTTCGTTCTGTGTGTTAACTCTCATATGAGCTTCGTTATTTTCTACAAACAAATAGAAGGAAAAAAAAAAGAAGAGTTTCTTCATCTGTTAGATCTTGACCAAAGTGGTGAAGACCCATCCAAATTGGGAATCGGCTATAACTTGGCATTGGCAAAAGGTCAAAATATATAGGTGTTCTGTACCTTAGGCTAAGTAAGGTGCAGAAGGTGGTGAAGAAACGAACCTCTTGCATTGCTCAGAAGCCTCACTATATCACACACATTGGTGTTGTACAAGCGTACCCTTGGAGGATTGAATTTGGCAGCAGACACCTTTGTACATGGGCAAATAGAGACAGGGCTGTTGCAGTAAGCTCGAACCTTCATGACACGTAACACTCAGGGTCTCGGCAATTATTTACCGCTGTTGCTAGCCCCAAGAACAAAGGGGTTGATAGCCATGTGCTGGGGCCCTCTTTACGTAGCTTGGTCCTCAAGAGCAGCTGTACCAAATCCACAGAGAAGTTCTTCTTCAGAATGAACCAAATAAAGGCAGAGTCTGAATTGAACTTGCTTTCAGGCATCATCATCCTTCAGTCCGCAAGCCACAGAGGAGTACCTCTCCAAATCTGACTTTCTTTGCTTATCCTGCTCCCCTCTGAGTAGCACTCCCCTGCCAGTTTCAGCTCTCACTCTGGCTACCCAACAATGCTCTGTGACTCTTGCTTTGTGCTATCTCTGTGGTATATTTAATAATCTGTCCACATTTGCTCAAAATTATCCCTCGAGCTTCTTCTTACAAAAATGGAGAAAATTTACTTTACTCGGTTCTGGTGTCCACTGGTTTTACCAGTAAAATCTTATTCACTGAATGGTGTGAATATTCAATCGTACTTGATGAACCATCAGCTGATCTACGTCGGCTCTTATTCTAAAGTCCTGGTGAGATTTGTTATGGTTCAGAAAAACGGCTTTCAGTTCAAAACAACGAACAAGTTTTATGAATGTTTCAAAGGGAATTCAGAATAGATATGTGTATGCAGCAGGATTTTCCTTCATTTATGTTCTGTGATCTTGAGAGCTTTCCTAAGAGCCTTTATCTGGCACAAACAGCAAAAATCAAGGGTTGATCAAACATAACATCACTGCAGGTAAATCATCGTGTAATTATACTCGTAATAAGGCATCATGCCCTTGTGTCGTAACAATATAGCTTGCCTTTGAAAAGAGCTTTAATGAGAGGGGATGGACACTCCACTTCATTATTTACAATAAACAAATGCATACTTTCATGCCTGTCGTTTATCCAGTAAATTTGTGATCTCCGAGTGTGTCAAGAAGAATCAAAATGCTTGAGAAGTGAATCTGTTGTCAGTGTCATCGGCACACAGGCCGTTGGCTTTGTAAGATTGGAACACAAAAAGAAGTAAATAAAACTTGAATTTTGTCTCATGATAAGATTATAGACTTTTCTGGACAAAATAACTATTTCCTGGGATATTGTGTCGAGAGACACTGCTGCTATTCTGTGGTGTTGGCAACTGCGTTATAACAAAGGGTTGCATTCCTGGAGTGTTCCCCAGGAAAAAATGCTCCAGTTAGAACTATAGTATATGAGAGTTGTACTCTCATATACTATAGTTGGTAACAGGTCCTACAACAGTAGTCTGCAAAAAATTACTGCAGGAAAGGAATGCCTTGCCTGGATCATATTGATTCTAGTCGATCTAGCATGTTGCAAATCACTGCATTAATAAAACTTTTAGGCAATGTATATTTCGCTGGCGGACCCTACAGGACAACAAATATTTGCTTTTTAAACTAATTTGACAGTAAAATGATTTCAGTGCTTCAAGACATTAATTTAACATAGTTAAAGCGTCTCATCCGAGTCTGGGAGGTCGACTGTTCAAACCATGGCCGAGTCAAACCAAAGACTTGAAAAATGGTACATGCTGCTTCCTTGCTTGACGTTCAGCATTTTAAAAAGGACAGAGCACAGACAATCCCCATATGTTGGCATCCCTGGGGAGCAGAAAATTCCTCCTTGGGGAATCCCTCTCTGAGTGTGGTGAGAAAGGCAGCGCCATTGTTGTGGCATCGCTGGTACCCAGGGTGCCCCGGGAAGTGACGGCACCTCCCCCAAGCTCAGTGGCCGTTTGTCTCGTCTAACAGTCCTATGTTGCGTCTCATGTATTCATCTTTTTTTCCGTTTTTGTGAAATGTGTGTGACAGCTCCACTATTAGCCTTCGGTCCTGTTAAAAAAATAAAAAATGCAGTGACATCACCACTGGTAATGGCACATATTACATGAAGAATATTTCACTGCGGTGACACCAATCTGAACACTCAATAATAATACTAACGTTAACCCGAACTTTAAAATTAACACTTTAAACCATAAAATTATGAATTCAAAGGAATTTGTAAAATAATGGCCATTCGAGTTGTGGTTTGGTAATGGGATAATGTTAAACTAAATCTTTAAACTAATCCTAACCTTAATGGCCATATTTTCAATATTTTCTTTTTTCAGCAGCGGTATCGTAACTTCACTCTGAATGAACCACTGGAACCACTTTATTGGTGAAAGTGTTATGTTAACTTTTACCAATACCGGCTAAATATATACCGTACTTTAAAACTTGTCATTTTAATCAAGGAGGTGAATAATTGAGCTTAAAATGAACAACATGAATGGTATTAATCATATACGAACATAACATTTACTGCTGCTGTTTAAATGTGAATGATACATTGTTAGTGAGTGAGTTAATGCACAATTAGAATTTCAACTGCCATACTGACCTTTCATAGTGCAGTTTTGAGTGGGTTTGATTGTGCGATGTGGTTCGGTTTAATCACTCGCTGTGCAGACTGTATGGTTTTTCTTTCATAACAACTAAAATATAGATATCTGCGATCGCCAAGGATAGGCCTCCGCTGGCTTACCCTACCCTTGGCCAATGATCTAATGATGGCCATTTTGTTTGGACCGCCATATGATTTTGATCTTCAACATAGAGGGATAGAGTGGAAATTAATAAAATGTGTCCCCATGTACAATCGATCCATAAAACCAAACATCATGACAATTGGAGGAAAACTGGTCAAGTTGTAATCAAAAATGTTTTTTTTTTGTTCATTAGGTCACATTCCGAAAAAAAGTAGGTCAAGGACAAATCAAATATCAGGTGTACAACTTCAGTGCAGTTACACTATTATTATCTTGGAAAGCCAAGTGGTCTTTGAGATACCACATTGGCAAAATTGAGGGATGCCAAAAAATGTTTTTGTGCAGACCACCATTTGACCTTGATCTTTAACTCAGAGGGATATAATGTAAATTTAGTATAAATGCACCTTTCTCTAGACTATCTAGTGAGGGCAATTTTGTTCCAATCAGACAAACATTAGTTGAGTTATGGTGAAAAACATTAAATGTCTACAATTGGGTCATGACCATCAATATTAGGTCAAGGTCAAAAAAATTGTCAACCCCACATGCTTTGTATTCCCATTGTTGATACAAAATTTAATTCCGAAAGTCCCAGCCAGATCCGAGATGCAACTCGGACATCGACAGAAAGAGAGAGAAAAACCTAAACGGTGGTTTACTATACATAGGGGTGTAAAAACTTGATCTTTAACCCAGAGGGGTATGATGTAAATTCAAATGCAGCTTGCTCTAGGCTAGTGGTTCTCAAAGTGGTCCCTACCGCCCCCCAGTGGGCGCTGGGAACGTTCAGGGGGGCGCTCCAGACTCCACGAGTGGTAGGGGGCGCTGGCAATGATTTGGGGGGCACTGGCGATTTAGAGGAGCGGCGGCGATTAGGAGCGCTCATTGGGCTTCCTGCAGTCTGAACAGGTTACCCGGCGCCATTCGGCAAATTGGCCATACAATGCCCGTTGTGGTCCTCCTCGTTTGTCATGGCGCCGTCCAGAGAGAAATTAAAGACAGCCAATGGGACAGGTAGGCCTTTTTGTAAATAATGAACACATTTTAAAATGTATTTATTCTGAAAATCATTAAGTTCTTCAAGCATATTACAGACTTGTTTACCAACAATGCAAGTCAGTGTTTTTTTTTTTATACACACATGGTGTGAATACCATATACATGTGTTATGATCCGGCAGCGCAATTCCCAGCGAGGCGCGGGTACTGAGGCGGCGCGAGTACTGAGGCGGCGCAAGTCGTGAGGCGGCGCGAGTACTGAGGCGGCACGGGTACTGAGGCTGCGCAAGTACTGAGGCGACGCGGGTAGTGAGGCGGCGCGGGTAGTGAGGCGGCGCGGGTAGTGAGGCGGCGCGAGAAGTGAGGCGGCGTGAATACTGAGGCGGCGCGAGTACTGAAGCGGCGTGGCATTGTGTTTTAGGCGCGCGCTGTTGTAGCTACCATTGGAAATGTGAAGAAAAATTTTTTTTGACGCGCAGGGTAAAAATCGATCCGCACGCTGACCAGAGACCGGAAATATATAATTATTGTTTGGCCTTATCACTGGTGTTAGTTTTTCGACATCTTGGCGTATTGATTTCGTTATTCAAAAAAGCTTCACGTCCGGTCAGCTTCAAGATGTCGGCCTCAAAGAAAAAGTGCCGTCAGTATTCGGTTGAATACATCAAGTATGGATTCTTTCCATCCCTGACGAGCACGCAGTTACCGATGTGTTTGTTGTGTGGTGTCACACTGTCCAATGAAGCAATGAAACCATCTCGACTGAGCGAGCACCTGAGTAAAAAGCACAGTATTAAGGCTCGCGCAGAGGTCAGCTATTTCCAATCGCTGAAAGAGAAATTTGAGAAGTGATCCACGGTAACGACAATGTTCAAAGCCAGCCAAAATCTTGTCGATAAACGACTGGAAGCGTCGTATAAGCTGTCATTGCTCATCGCCAGATCTAGAAAACTGTATTCAATCGGTGAACAGTTGATCAAACCGGCTGTTGGGGAAGTGATAAAAACTGTTTAGGGGCCAGGATCGTATCCAGGTCTCTTGTAGATTGTGCTCAGCAATGATTCCGTGGCCAGGCGGTTTGATGAAATGTCATCAGATGTAGAAGATAAGCTGTGTTGTGAGCTGAGAAGCACGCACTTCGCCATCCAGCTGGATGAGTCCACTTTGCGTGACAGTGAAGCTCTGTTACTCTGCTACGTTCGCTTTATCCGTGATCAGGAAATGGTGGAAGAATTGTTGTTTGCCCGCTCTCTCCAGACCGATACGAAGGGTTCTTCCATCTTCCAAACGTTGGAGAAGTACTTTACTGATAAGAACATACCGATGGAGAACATTCTCGCTTGCGCGACGGACAGGGCACCAGTGATGGTTGGCCGCCAGCGTGGTTTGATTGCGCTTCTGAAGAACCAGGTACCGTCCGTGTTTGCCATTCACTGTGTCATGCACCGCCAGCATCTTGTAGCAAAAGCTCTCAGCACCAGACTTCATACATCACTCCAAATAGTAATCAAAGCAGTGAATAAAATCAAGGTGTCGTCTCCGCATGATCCGCTGTTTCGTCAGCTTTGCCAGGAGAATGATGAACCACTCGAGAGGCTCTTGTTGCATACCGAAGTTCGATGGTTGTCCAAAGGCACTTGTTTGACCCGTTTCCATGCCCTCTTCTCGACAGTGGTCGAGTTTCTGTCGGAAATTGATACAGAGTTATCGGAGAAAGTGAATGTGATTGAGCATGATGTGGCTTACCTCGCGGACATATTCAGTATACTGAATGATGTCAACAAACAACTCCAGGGTGACCATATGACGCTGATTAAAGCAATGAAAGTGATCGGCGCATTCGTAACCAAGGCGACTCTGCACAGGGAAACCCTCGGCCGCAAAGATATGTACCACTCTCCCCAGTTGGCAAAGGAAACTGCTGTTTCTGATGAAGAGCTGCTCGTTTATTGCAATCACCTTGAGAAGATTCGTGGAGATATGGAGCAGCGTTTCAGAGACATGCTGGAACCGTCGGTGCCAGCATGGGTGATCAACCCATTCAAATGTGACATTCGAGATGTGAAGCGCGAATTACAGGAAGAAATTATCAACTTGTGGAATGATGATGAGGCGAAGGCAAGATTCTCGCAGCACGAATACGCAAAATTCTGGATTCTGGAGCGGGGCGAATACCCCGCAATGTGGACAGAGGCAGAACTGCTGCTGATGGCGTTCCACACATCATACCTCGTTGAAAGAGGATTCAGCGCCGTGATGGTGCTGCTGACCAAGTATCAAAACCGCCTTGACATTACCAAGAGGGGCGATCTGCGTCTCAACCTCACTGAGATGGAGCCAGACGTTCATAATCTCGCAGCGAGTCACCAGGCCCACCCTCCACACTAACGGTATTTGGGCCTGTGATAACAGATTCCCAGTTTGCCTCACCTGGACCTGTTCTGCTGAAACATTGTAGGTAGTGCAAAATAAAATAGAAAAGTAAAGGAAAAGTAAAGTAAAATATTATTCAGAAAATATTTGGCTTCTGTTATTTTTGCTTCCTATCTACATAAATTCGGACTATCCTATTGCCCACTGGGTGTCCTACCACGAACGATAGGACAAGGGGGCATTGGGCCGGTTCAAGAGGGCAGAAGGGGGCGGTAGTCAAAAAAAGTTTGAGAACCACTGCTCTAGGCTATGTAGAGAGGAGAGGGCAATTTCGTTCCGATCAGCCAAACCTAAGTCAAGTTGTAGTGAATAATATTAAAATGTCTAATGAGGTCATGACCTTAAAAATAGGTCAAGGTCAAAAAAATTTATGTCAAGCCCGCATATTTTCTATTCACTTTATTGATGCAAAATTTCATTCCGAAATTCCCAGCCGGCTCTGAGATACAGCTCGTAAATTGATATGCGAGGAAATTGAGAGTGCAGGAAGAATAAATAAATATATACGAATTTATAAATGGTGGTTTAGTACTCCTCGGGGTCTAAGAAACTCTGGTTGAGTTAAAAATTGGGGGCACTAATTGCAGAAACAAACCTGATAACAGCAATAAGCCTCCCTCCATCCGATATGTAGTCGGAGGTTAAAAACACCTTTACCTGCTTATTTCATGAAGGCATCCTTATACTCTTATTGAAGGATGTTTGGCATCCTTTTCACACTTGTCTAGCGTCGATTGGTGAGTGTGAGCCACCATGGGAATCAAAGCAGAATCACCGCAGTGGAGAAATATACAAGTTTTTACCACTTGAGCAAACAGCTAATTGAGCTTATTTTTGATATATCATAAGCACTGTAGGAGATTACCATGTTATTATAATCAGGTTAATGAAAATCAGCAATCAGGAAAATAATACCATGTCATTAATTTGGTGGCATTTCCTGGAAATTGTACACACCAGTCAGTTCGAAATGTTTCTTTTCACATTACCTGCAGTAAAACAGTCGGCAAAGCACAGGATCAGGCCATTCAGTCCATCTAGCTTCTGTTAAATATCGCCCGTGCAACATTGTATGTGCGGTGCATGTAAAGCAGTTGTTTGACATTATTTTTGTCTTTATGTTACGGGAGTTGAAAACATAGGGGTTTTGCAATGCGCCATCAAAAATGCACTCTTGTGATGTCTTAAATTTCAATTTGTCAATATCTGATTGCCTGTGCGCAGGGTCACAACTGATGCTTTATCAGCACCCAAGATGAAAGTGGATGAAATAATGAAGTGAGATTGCGACAGGTGCATCTTGAAAGCAACACAAAGTGAGACCAAATAATTTTGGCTGCTTACTTTGTTGATTCAAGAAGCATTCAAGGACCCCAAGCTTCGACTTCTTCTGCGAGCTATCTCAAGAGTTGCTGGTGGTCGTAACGGGAGATATTTGTTTCGTTTCCGATATTGTGGCTGTAATGGAGCCAGCTTCCCACGAAAGTGTGGTGTTTATGCAAGGTGCCAGAGACATTGCACGGGAAGTGAAGAGACAAGCCAAGAAAAAGGTGAGCCACGGGGTGAATCGAGTTCAAGATGAGTACACCCGACGCTCATACTCACGCTTTGGAGAAGAAGATGACGATGATGATGAAGATGAGAATGAGGCAACGATAGGAGATCGCTGGCAGCCAGATGAAGATGGAGTCGGCGATTCTGGGGAGAACTCGAGCGAGGCAACCGAGGGACATGATGAGGATGATGAGATTTATGAGGGAGAATATCAGGGAATTCCGGGTGAATACAAGATGCATCAGGTGAGATAAAATCATCTCTTTATAGTCAAAGTAAGTTGGTAAGATGTGCCACTTGGTAACATGAAGATGATGTAATCACAAGCATCAATGTTACAATTTCACAGTAGCGGATGAGGTCCTCAATTAGCACTACATACAGTAGTTCTTGATTGATTGGGGAGACTAGTTTATGAACTTTCTGAATGAGGTACTCAGTATTGAAAAGAAAATGATGGGTTAGTTGGCACCATGATCCAATTGGTGTTGTGCTTGCCTCAGGATGCTGTAACTGACAATTAGGTTTGCAATGCAGTCTACATTACATCTCGTGTCCCTCTCTCCAACGCCAGTGATAAAGTCAAACTCTCCTCTCTATAACCCTTGCTTCCTTGATAGCCCTGTTCTTCATTGCATGGCCCGCGAGTCACCGGCGGCCCCCGGTGGCCTTAAGTGCGGCCCCCTGACGTGCGGCCAATAATACAGCAGGGTCTTAGCAAGGGTCTTAGCAGCAGCCGTAAGTCTTGCAGGTGTTGCGGTGGCTCTCGCACTGATGTCTTATCGGCAAAAGTGTCCCCCCCCCTTCTCAAAAATAGTGAAGATCACCTGCTTTATAGTGACAGAAGATACATGGTCGATATAAACGGATGATCAGACCTCCTATTGTTCTCCGGCATGAGACAAGCAAATGCAATTGCACGCCACACAGTGGGCATCTGTTTTGCGAATTAACATGGCTGTGACATAACCCAAACATGACCCCATTAAAACAACCTGATCCATCTATGGCTGTGCTTTGAGCAGTTTTTTTTGTCAATTGTTACTTGATGATTGGTTTCCTTATATAGATTTCTTTCCTGACAAATTTGGTTAAAATTACAACTTTTAAACATCATTGAATCCACTTCATTAAATGCACTCTCTTATTTAATTCAAATAGGAAGGCCATATATACAACATGGCACAAAATAATTATATCCATGACCGCAGGAAACCTTGCACAAGAAGATGTGTGTCGGGTTCACAGGTTAATTCATCACCGCCTTTTTGAGCTATCACATATAGGTTCGATTCCTGAACCAACGAGGCTTATAAACTTACCCTGGTGTTTCACAGGCAGGGAATCGATGAGTACACCATCTGTTTGACGGGATGCTGGGCTGGAGATCGGTCTGCCAGCTTTGGTTGCTGGTGGTTGCTGGTGGATGTTAAAGATCTCATGAATTGGTGGTAGGCATTTGTCGACAGTACCCTGAATAATTGTCAAGGTTCTGTCCAACCCAGCCATGGGGCTCTTGCTGATAATTATCTACTTGTAACTCGGTGTGACAAAGCACCAGCAACCTCCCGGGATGATGCAGTATCATGCCACATGTATATGACGTCCTACCAATCTACCATCATCCTTCACTTAGCTGACACTGTAGCTTAGAGATGTGCACACTTGGCCATGAGCTGCCTCATGTGGGTTCGAATCTCAGCACAGCTATAAACTGTCATCCTGGTGTTTTTTTGCAGGTCAGGCAATTTATTAAAGTGAGTGCCGTCCTTCGGATGGACGTTAAACTGGGTGTCCCATCTACCGGCATTAGTTGGTGGACGTTAAAGATCCCATGGTGTCCTTTGCGGTGAGGTAGGTGAGCTCGCATCGACACCTTGGATAAATTACAATTTCTTGCTCAAACCTACAGGGGGCACTGCATCAACAGCACAGCTGCAAACCCAAAAATAATGTTACCCACAAACATGTGCTGCATTTGAAAGAAAGATCATCCTTCACTAGACTTGGTTGACATGATGGCTGAGAGTTCAAAACACACACACACACACACACACACATACACACACACACACACACACACATACACACACACACACACACACACACACACACACACACACACACACACACACGTTATGTGCAAGATTTACAATGTATGAAATTGAATTAAGTTTATGTGATGAAGTGCTTTTTATTAGGCTACAAACTTTCTGATCAACAGTGGATAGCACCAAACCATCTAGTTGTTTCCACATGTTGTTGTTGTTGGTTCATTAACAGTGCAAGCATTCACCATAACTCATTGTGGTGGATTTGTTGCTATGATGACAGAGAGTAAATCTTCCAAGCAGGCACATATTTATAATATTCCTGGTCTAATTAAATATCGATTTCGAATAAACCTCTTAATATGGGATGTCATTGTTATTTGGGGCTTCGCGGTTGGCCTGTGAAACACTTGTGATGTCATATATTCCAACATCCCAGTAGATTCGATTCTCAGCCGTTACAATCAAAGTTTTGAGATCATGGGATGACCAGATTTATACAAGATCCTTTGAATGTAGAACACGAAGCAAACACAATCGCATTCCGAATCATCATGAGTGGTTGGCCTGACACAGCTTCAGAATTTCCAGATGTGACCATTGTGAAATTTTTCATTTTATAGCTTTAAATGGATAAGGTGCATCATTTTAGGCTGTATGTGCAGTAATTTCTCTCTTCTCAGCCTTCTTGTCTTCATTCCTATTCAACACAAGGCTGCGGAATAGCATCGTTGGTTGTACCGCTGATGCAATGCCCTCTGCTGGTTGAGGCAGGAATTTGGAATTTGGTCATGGTGTCGGTGATAGTTCACCTACTCTTCGTGAAGGACACCGTGGGATTTTTAAGGTCCACCAATGAATGCTGGAAGACCGGACATCCAGTTTAACTCCCCTGGACGGCGCACACATTGATGAATCGCCCTGCCTGTGAAACACTAGGATGACAGTTTATAGCTGGTTCTGGATTCTTCCCTTCGCAGGGCAGCTCACCGGATGATGGGATTGGGGCAAAGCCTTCGGGACCCCCAATCTTTGATAGGAGGGAAACCACGGGGTAACATCCCTGGGTCAGATTGCGGGAGAGTGTGTCGGAGTGGTGCTGAGGTGTCGTCCACCAGACGGCGGTCTCCTTGGGTTAACCTGAGGCGGTCCCTTCGGGTGGGTGCCTGGAATGTCCTATCCCTAAGAGAGGATGATCACCTGTCTCTGTTATCATCTGAGCTCAAGCGTTTGGACATCGGGATTGCAGCTCTCTCTGAGGTTCGGAGACCGGATTGCGGCGAGATAATGGTGGGTGGTTACACCTACTATTGGTCTGGTCGCTCTGATGGTTACCATACCCAAGGAGTTGCTGTAGCTGTGTCCAATAAGCTGACCCCAATGATAATTGAGGTAACACCGGTCAACGAGCGTATTATGAGATTAAGGATTCGTCACTCCTTAGGTGTCATTTCCCTGGTCTCTATTTATGCTCCGACTGAGGCGAGTGATCTCACCGTGAAGGATGCATTCTACGCCACACTCGAGTCTGTGGTTGATCAGTGCCCCAGACGAGATACACTTCTAGTCTTGGGAGATTTCAATGCATCGACTGGAACTGATAGGGATGGTTATGAGGTGTGTGTTGGTCCCCATGGGTCAGGAACTATGAACCAGAATAGCACTAAGTTCCTTGACTTTGCAAGAAGTCATGGACTTAGGGTGGCTGGTTCATGGTTTCAGCGCCCACAAGCTCATCGCTGGACTTGGTATTCCAACGCTGGCGGTGTGGCAAAGGAGATTGACCATGTCCTCATTGACGGTCGCTGGAGGATGATCCAGAACTGCAGGGTCTACCGGAGTGCTCAGTTCCTCAATACTGACCACAGGCTTGTTGTAGCAACTCTAAAGCTGCACCTTAAATCCTGGAGAATGGTACCATCCCAGCCTAGGCTGGATGTTGCCAAGCTCAGGGATGAGAGAGTAGCTGAGGAGTTTGCGAACAGGCTGAGTGGACACTTGGGGGGGTCTGGGTGCTTTGGGGGGTCCTGAAGAGTTGTGGAACACCTTCAAGACCACCGTCCTTGATGTTGCCGGTGGATGCCTTGGAGTTCACCACAGGGCAAAGAAGAATTTTGTCTCTCAAGGGACACTGGATACCATTGACCAGAGTCGCAGGGCCAGGCTGAATGGCAGAGCTGAGCTGTTCAGGGAGCTGAGGCGTAAAACTGTACGTGCACTGAGGGTGGACAAGGAGGCCTATGTGCGAGGAATCTGTGAGGGGGTAGAGCATCACCTGTGGACAGGTGATTCTCGTCCTGCTTACAGGGGAATTCGCGCATTACGTTCATCCAAGCCCATCCCTCGGAGCACTGCAGTTCGAGCAGAGAGTGGTAGGCTCTTGACAGAGGAGTCTGAAGTGAAGGCCCGCTGGGCCGGTTACTTCGAGCGGTTGTACCAGGCTGATCCCCCAGCTGTCGAGTTGGACGTCAAGGGTGTTACAATCCCTGTTGCTGACCCTCGAATCAACTGTGGTCCACCATCGCTTGTGGAAACACGGGCTGCGGTGAACCAGTTGAAACGGGGCAAAGCTCCAGGGATCTGTGGCATCCATGCTGAACTTCTCAAGGCTGGTGGAAATGCTGCACTCGCGTCGTTGCATGCAGTTTTGTGCTCTGCCTGGAACACAGGCATCATCCCAACTGACTGGAAGAGGGGCCTTGTTGTCCCTCTCTGGAAAGGGAAGGGTGATCGCCAAGACTGCAACAACTACCGAGGGGTGACGCTGCTCTCAGTGCCGGGCAAGGTCTTTGCTCGGATAATTCTTGATAGGGTTCGCCACCATCTGCTTGAGCACCAGCGTCCAGAGCAGTCAGGCTTTACACCAAAGAGGTCAACGATTGACCGTATCCTTGCACTTGGTGTCCTCACCGAACGCAGACGAGAGTTTCGGCAGGGGCTGCTTGCAGCCTATGTTGATCTCTGTAAAGCGTTCGATTCAGTGAATCGGGATGTCCTCTGGAGGATTCTTGGTCTTCGTGGGGTGCCACCAAAACTGATCGATCTGATGTCTGAACTCTACTCTGGTACTGAGAGTGCTGTGAAGTGTGGTGGTACCGCCTCTGACTTATTTCCAGTTGTTACTGGAGTTCGTCAGGGATGTGTACTGGCCCCCACACTTTTCAGCACTTGTATGGACTGGATTTTTGGGAGGATGTCGGAGAGATCAAGTTGCGGTGCATCGTTTGGCAATGTCAAGATCTCGGACCTTGATTTTGCAGATGATGCAGTCATCTTTGCGGAGACTTTAGACATCCTCTTGGGGGCCCTCGAGGTGCTGAATGAGGAGTCGGAGCCGTTGGGATTACGGATTTCTTGGGTCAAAACAAAGATCCAGGCTTTCGGTGACATCTTGGATGCTGCTGTCCTGTCTGTGTCTGTTTGTGGTGAGGATGTTGAGGTCGTGGAGAGATTCACTTACCTTGGCAGTGATATTCATGTCTTTGCTGGCTGTGAGCCGGAGGTCAATAGACGTCTGGGTCGGGCCTGGGGAGTCATGGATTCACTGGATCATGGGGTGTGGCGCTGCCGGTACCTGTGCGGGAGGACGAAAGTCCGAGTCTTCAGGTCCTTGGTACTTCCAGTCTTGCTCTATGGGTGCGAGACTTGGACTTTGACCAAGGATCTGAGATGGAGACTTAATTCCTTTGGTACCAGGTCTCTTCGGAGAATCCTTGGCTATCGCTGGTCGGATTTTGTGTCCAACGAGCGGTTGCTGAGAGAGACTCGGATGAGATTTGTTACCTGCATAGTCCGTGAGCGTCAGCTGCGGCTGTATGGACATGTGGCTCGTTTTCCTGACGCTGATCCTGCTCACCAGATTCTCTCAGCGAGGGAGTCTCATGAGTGGAGGAGGCCAGTGGGCCGACCACGTGCCTCATGGTTACAGCAGGTTGACCATCATCTCAAGGAGATGGGGATGGGCCTGGCATCTGCCTGGGGGATGGCCAGACGGAGGCCCCTGGAGTACCGGCGGAAAGTGGACGCAGCGACGCGCTGTTCTGGCACATGCTCCCATACCTGACCTGACCTGGATTCAAACCCAGGATAGACAGCTTAAAGACAAGCGTGCGTACCTCTCAGCCATCATGTCAACCAATTTTCTTTGGTCATTTCTGTGAAGATATCCATGACTTGGATTTCTGACCTTCAATACGTTCTCCATTTTATTTTTTTTTGTATCGTGAGAAACCGAGAATATGTACTCGCTGATGCATGTTCATCTTACTATAATTCACCGTCTGTCCGTCTGTCTGTTCCTAGGTACCGCAAAAACGGCTGAACCAATTGCAACCATTTTTTGGGTGTGTAATCCTGGGACCCCTTTGAGTAAAATAGGCATAAATATAATAACATGACCCCTTTGACGACTCCCGGAGGGAGCGGGTGGTTCTAGTTGGTATAATTTGAAGTCTGGTTTGGCTTAGTGGTTCGGGTGGCTGGCTTTGGGATCGTGGGGTCCTGAGTTTGAGCCCCATCGGCTGCTTAATTAACACCAGGTGGGGTTGACTCAGCCTGTCATCCTTCCAGGGTCGGTGAAATCAGCACCAGCGTACTGGAAATAAGGGCACTGCATCAGCAGTGCAGCTGCACCCTCAGCCAATGATGCTACCTGCAGCCACAAGGCTGCACACAAGAGTGGGATTGCTATCATTGGCATGTTATTTAATCCTACCAGGATTATGCAGAGATAGCACAGCAACCTTTTTGCTGTCTAGTTTGGGTTCGATTCCAAATCTCAGTATAAACTGGTGCGTTATGCAGGCATGACCGCATGATGTTGCATTACAAAGAGTGCTATTTCTTGGAAGGACTTTAAGCTGGTTGTCTCATTTTCTAGCATTAGCTGGTGGACGTTAAATATCCCACAGTGGTCATTTGCTTGGAGTTGGCAAATGATCTCCAGCATCCTGTACAAACTTTACAATTTTTTTTTTAACCAAAATCAGTTGAACGTCATGACTGGCCAGCCGGTTTGTGCAATATTTGGGCCAAACTTCCCTCTCAGCCAACTCCACAAGAAGGTGGGATTAATTAGTGCAGTTAAATAAGTAGTAGTAGTAGTAGTAGTAGTAGTAGTAGTAGTAGTAGTAGTAGTAGTAGTAGTAGTAGCTATTTGCTAGTTCCATAATCTGTATCATTACTGTATCATGATCAAACCCAGGTTCCTCGTGTGCCTGCAGAGTGTGGAGAAGGATGCATGGGACCTGAAAGTTGGTGAAGAATCTGGAACTGCAGAAGAGCAGCAGGCACAGCAGTTTGAGCTCATCTTGCAAGAGTGTGGCCACGGGCGCTTCCAGTGGAGTCTCTTCCTGACGCTGGGCCTGGCTCTCATGGCTGACGGCGTGGAGATGTTTGTCGTGGGCTTTGTCCTGCCCAGTGCTGAACAGGACATGTGCCTCTCACGGAAGAATAAGGGTTGGCTGGGTAAGCATGTCAAAACATTTAATGCAACCGTGCCTTGCTCTTGCAGGTTAACCTGTCCATTGTGTGATAACATCCTTGTCATTCGTACTCTTATAATACATGGACAGGCTCCTCCATGAATATTATTTACTGCTTCAAATGCATTTCCTGATATTTCTGGCAACAACAGTCGGGGCAATCTATTTAATAACTATGTCGGGAACGGTGGTAAAGGAAGTATAAGGAAGGGGTTAAATTGACAAAAATATAATTGAGAAAGGGGGACGAAAGGAGCTGAATTTTTCTTTTTTTATCAGGAGGGAGTTACTGGAAGAATACATAATACATCCTGGAGTTTTTGAGGAGGGTCAGACGATTGAGAAAGCAGAGGGTGTTAGAACTAAGGAAAGGTTATGAAAAAAAACTTAACAATTGGGGTTAGTGACCTCCGTGCGATGTGAGAGCAACAGACCTTGGGTTTCTGTCTTATCCTGGGAGATTCCAATAATGTTGACAGCTTTAGATTACATATAATCCAGGAGAGACGGATGTAATGCTGGAACACCAGCACATAGAGTACAACAGTATTCCATTTAGCTACAGAAAAATGTCTTCTCGACTGTGAGTGGCTCTGATTTTTCAAGGAAACACTGGGGACAATGGAAGATGACAGTCTGCAGCTAACTTTGGAGGGAACTTTGCTTTGTGGTCTGCCAATGTGAGGTTATGGCTGATGGTGAGGTCGAGATGTTCACGACACTGAGCCTCTTCCGGTGGCTGATCATGGAAAGAAATATGTGGGTTAATTTGATTATCCTTCCAAAGCAACAGGGTGAGACTGAGATTTAGCAGGATTGAAAGATACAGTATGTTTCATCCAGATACAGTATGTTTCATTTATCCAATGAGAGCATAATCATTTGCACATCAGCGGAGGATAGCACGACTGCTTTCTATCACAGTTGAATGACACACAGCTGCTCAGTGCGTATCGTATGATGCAATGCAACATCGTCTGCAAAAGAGAATGGAGGGTTTTCTCGAGTATCATCGAAACTTTCCAGGGGCTTCAAAATAGCTGTTCTCCACCACCTCAAATCATTCCCCGTCCAAAATGGTAATCTTTTCTACCCCTTTAAACTCCCCACAAGACCACCTCTTTCCAAGTTTCCAATTTTACCTTCATGAGAATTTGGGCTGTATCCATTTTGTCCACCGCCATTTTGTCCTCTAATAGCCCTCATTCTTGCCCACATTGACCCTTATTGACCCAAGTCTTCCTCAATTTTATCCCTCATCCCTGCTGTTGGTATGTTTCCCCCTCTCTTTCTGCTGCTGCTTTTTTATGTTACATCCTGACCCATTTTATGTTCTAGCTGCTCCATGAGCCTTGACATTGCATACAAAACAAATTATTGGATGGGATATATCGGTACATGAGGGAAAGAAGGTTTTTGCGAGAGGGCAGATTTCAGTTCCTGCTCCTTGGTTTCTGTTAACAGCTATATTCTACATTGTTGAGGTTGCTCCCTTATAATAGCCAGAGAGATTTGGGCTTTGACATGAATATGATCAGATGAGCCAAGATGGGCAGAGTAGGAACTGCAGAAGAGATTGGATGGAAAGATGGTCATTACCAGGTCCAGGGGGGAGGATGTAGCAGTTGCAGAAATCCAGATTGGGAAGTTTACAGGTGAAGTCAGACCCTTGGAGTAACAGAATGACTTAGCTGCAATGTCATGCCTGTTTGTGGCAGAACTGACACCCATCCAGCTACCATGATGGCAGCTGAAATCACTGCACATGAGGAACAGAGAGTTGCAATTGATGGTTATGTTTGAGAAAATAGAGGTATCTTTGGGTAGACGTAATTACCACACAACTATGTGGTGGTTATTGAAGATGATCAACAATCATAAACGGGTTTCTTGATAGAGACAGCAACAACACATTTGGAATGGGGAAGAGGTCTGTCAAAACGGATGCAGTCCAAGGCTTGTGCATACATATTGTAGCGGTCGCGGGGGAAATGAAGAGGGAGGGGCTGTCTCGAATTACTCGCCAGACTCACCAGAATCATAGGTCGTCGCACACGAATAACGTTGTGACGCAACCGCGAACACCAATAACTCAACCACGTGACTTAGGGTCCTCCGTGTAACAAACCATTTACCTAAGGATCACGTGACCTCCTTATGTAATGCACCCTCAGTATGTACTTGTGTTAACCAGAATATTTACTGGATCAGGCGCAGCCGAGCGGAACTGCCAAGTATGTACCGGCTACGAAGCAAATCTTTGGAGAATAACGTCCCGGCTCAGCGAGAGTGCAAGCCATGCTGGACGAATGAAGGAAGAGACAAAAACGAGCTGGGAACAGCGCATTTATTGGGCTTCCGGTTCTGGGTTTGGAGCGACGACAGGTTCTCTCAGGATTTTCTGCTGACTTTCTCAAAGTTAAGTTTCCGGTCATTATTTGTCCTATTTTAACTGTTTATTTCTTCACCTACATGCTTCGTATGTGTCCTCGTTCGGTTTTGTTTCAAAAATCGTGCTATTTGTGAGTTTTCATCGACCTTGTCTTACCGGGTTCTTTGAGGCCTACCCATCCTTCCCCTCCAGGTGTACGATGGTTTTTATTTGCATTCTCTCCCTATTACCTTCAATTCATATTTTCTCCATTTTCCCCAACGCCCCTCATCTATTCCCTCCCAACTAAACACTGTTTCTTGTCTTAAATTTTCAAAAAAACAAACAAAAAACCAAAAACCTTTCTACACACACACACACACACACACACACACACACACACACACACACACACACACACACACACACACACACACACACACACACACACACACACACACACACACACACACACACACACACACACACACACACACACACACACACACACACACACGAGTCCCGATCCTTCTTCTTTTTCTTCCTCTTTCTGCCGGCACACCATCTTTCTTCTACTTAAGCTGACCCACTCTCACCATTACTTTCACAATTTCTTCCTACAAACTTACATTCCTGAATCCTACCTAATCTTCAAAAATCCATTTAAAAAACACTAATTTTCCTTGTATCCTTCCTAACTGCACACCTCCTGTAACCACGTGTCTCTCTACCCTCTTCCTGATAGATTTCATCGATCCATCAGCCTCACTCCGCGTTTACCATTGCAAATTCACCATACACCTCCACAATTTTACTTCAACCTTTCTTTTCTGAATCTTACGCAATCCTTATTAAAAAAAATAAACAAACAAATAAATAAATAAATTCACTTTTGAGGAAATACCTCCCTAAACCACGTGCTTCTCTTGCAACAACGTGATCTGTTTCCACCTTCGAAGTTTAAAGATCTAAATTCACCATTTTTTCTTCAAACTTTCCTTCACCTAATCTGATGAAAACTCTCTAAAAAAAAATTAAAATAGTAATACTAAAAACGATCTCTTGTAATACTTCATCTTCCTATTTCACACGTGTGGTTCTCATTACTGTATCATAATTCACGACTCTTTTTCTATTTCAACAGACTGCTCTCAATTCGACCTTTCATTCATAATACCTTGCCAAAAAGTCCATCTGTTACAATGCTTCTTCTCTCCATTCTCTTAATTCGCCTTTACTGCATCCCTCAATAAATGTCTTCAATCGCATTTCTGACCTAAGAATGAAAAAAAAAACCCAGTTTGCTGTGCTTGTTCGCTTTCCATCAACCATTCTTTTTTTTCCAACTTCAGTGCCAATTCACCCCTCTCACCCTTCCCTCTCAAAGCAACCATCACACTCTTCTCCCTCCAAGCTTCCCTTTAACCTTTCTCAAAAACTCCCCACTCACCCTTCTCAAAGTTGTCCCCCTCTCATCCACAAAGCTGCCACCTCCCCCTGTCCTCTCACTGCCATCTCATCCCTCCACCTCCTCAAATCCTCAACTGCATTCTGCCCCCTCTCTTATTACTCCCCATTGCACCTCAACCCAGCACCACAGAGACTTTTCTCCTCCTCATACACCCCCATTCCCTAGCTCTTCTGCAATCCCCTACACTCTTTCAACAACTCTCCTAACCTCCCCCCCTCCTCCCTTGTCCTACCGTCCCCCACCCCTCCTATCCCCTGCACCCAGACCCTCCTGCCCTCCCTCTTCATTAACAGTGTGGACCTCAAATATTTGGGGCCTTCTCTCAAACCTTACAGATCTTTCCATACAGGTTGCCACTGACAAACCAGACACAATCGACCGAACAGAAACATTCCTCCCCCAACACGTGTCTGACTCCCAAGTATCTCTCCCTGGTTACTCCCTCCTCCGGTATGACAGACCTGAGCCTCGTCCTGGTGGAGGAGTTGCTCTCTTCATCAAAGACTCTATTCCTCACTCTCCATGCACTGCCCTCACTCCCCCACACCCCCAGGAACACCTCTGTCTATGGCTTCCCCTCGACTCCCACATCATGTTTATATGTGTACTGTACCGTCCATCAAAGAGTGATGACTCCATTTACACCTCACTATCCAAAAACATGGACCAACTTTTATCCTCTCATCCAAACTCTCTCTTCCTCATATGTGGTGACTTCAATTGTCATGACGCCAGTTGGCTAGGTGTGGGTACCTCTCTCACCTGTCATGGCAATTCAGCAAAAGACTTCGACGACTCATTAGGACTTACTCAATCGGTCAACTTCCCGACCCTGATCTCAACCAATGGGACTCCATCTCCTCTGGATCTAATTTTTTTAAATCCCCTGAAAATAGATTTTCCCCTGCTGTTCTTCCTCCGCTCCAATCAGTTCTTCTGACCACGTCTTTGTCAAAGTGGACATCTCTCTGGTTGTTATCAGAGAACCACCTCACCATCGTCGAGTCTGGCATTTCACTCAAGCCGACTGGAAGGGTCTCCAAGCAGCCAACAAACTTCTATAATGGTCTCCCATCGCTACTTTCTCCAACATCAACTCATCCTGGGAATTCTTCCAAAGAAATTTGCTCTCCCTCATACACAGATTTATCCCCTCTCGTATTCAGTTGCCCTACCCTTCCACCCGCCCTTGGTTCACTGAAGCTTGTGGTGAGGCAGTTTTCCTGAAACAACTTGCCTTTGCCTCATGGAAAGCAAACCCAACTGAGGGTAATCTCGGTTCCTTCCATAAAGCTCGGAACAAGTGTGTATCTACCCTCAGGAGAGCCAGAAAACAACATCTTTCTAATCTCAAGTCTGAACTCTCAAACCTCTCTCTCTCTCTTCCAAATCCTGGTGGCATCTAATCAAATCTGTTTCTGGTGTATGTTCCCCCCTCCATCCCCTACCTTACCTCAAATGGCCGCACTGCTGATACCGCACGTGAAAAGGCTGAATGTCTAAACTCGGTGTTTGCATTGAAATCCTGTGTCTGAAACCCATCGCTTTCTGTACCAACATTACCCTGTCACACCCAACTGTCTGGACTCTGTGTCC
>NC_140963.1:93749476-93839476 GCF_056783735.1 Eptatretus burgeri
ATGTCAGGGGTGTTATAATCCCGGTTGCTGACCCTCCAATCAACTATGATTCACCTTCCTTTGTGGAAACCACAGGCTGCGGTGAATCAGTTGAAATGGGGTAAAGCTCCAGGGATCTGTGGCATCCATGCTGAACTTCTCAAAGCTGGTGGAAATTCTGCACTCGTGTCGTTGCATGCAGTTTTGTGCTCTTCCTGGAACACAGGCATCATCCCAACTGACTGCAAGAGGTGCCTTGTTGTCGCTCTCTGGAAAGGGAAGGGTGATCGCCAAGACTGCAACAACTACCGAGGGGTGATGCTGCTCTCAGTGCCGGGTAAGGTCTTTGCTTGGATAATTCTTGATAGGGTTCGCCACCATCTGCTTGAGCACCAGCGTCCAGAGCAGTCAGGCTTTACACCAAAGAGGTCAACGATTGACTGTATCCTTGCTCTTCGTGTCCTCACCGAATGCAGACGAGAGTTTCGGCAGGGGTTGCTTGCAGCCTATATTGATCTCTGTAAAGTGTTCGATTCAGTGAATCGGGATGTCCTCTGGAGAATTATTGGTCTTCGTGGGGTGCCACCAAACTGATCGATCTGATGTCTGAACTCTACTCTGGTACTGAGAGTGTTGTGAGATGTGGTGGTACCATCTCTGACTTATTTCCATTTGTTACTGGAGTTCGTCAGGGATGTGTACTTGCCCCCACACTTTTCAGCACTTGTATGGACTGGATTTTAGGGAGGATGTCGGAGAGATCAAGCTGCGGTGCATCCTTTGGGAATGTCAAGTTCTCTGACCTTGATTTCGCTGATGATGCAGTCATCTTTGCGGAGACTTTAGATATCCTTTTGGGGCCCTCGAGGTGCTGAATGAGGATTCAGAGCTACTGAGATTCCGGGTTTCCTGTGTCAAAAATAAGATCCAGGCTTTCAATGACATCTTGGATGCTGCTATCCTGTCTGTGCCTGTTTGTGGGAGGATGTTGAGGTCAGAGAGAGATTCACTTACCTTGGCAGTGATATTCTTGTCTCTGCCAGCTGTGAGCCAGAGGTCAAAAGAGGTCTGGGTCGGGCCTGGGGGGATTCACTGGATCATGGGGTGTGGCGCTGCCGATACCTTTGCGGGACGAAAGACCGAGTCTTCAGGTCCTTGGTGCTTCCAGTCTTGCTCTATGGATGCGAGACTTGGACTCTGATCAGGGATCTGAGACGGAAACTTAATTCCTTTGGAACCACGTCTCTTCGGAGAATCCTTGGCTATCACTGGTCAGACTTTGTGTCCAATGAGCGATTGCTGAGAGAGACTCAAATGAGATTTGTTACCTGCATAGTCCGTGAGCGTCAGCTGCGGCTGTATGGACATTTGGCTCTTTTTCTTGATGCTGATCCTGCTCACCAGATTCTCTCAGCGAGGGAGTCTCGTGAGTGGAGGAGACAATGGGTTGACCACGTGCCTCGTGGTTGCAGTAGGTTGATCGGCATCTCAAGGAGATGGGGATGGGCCAGGCATCTGCCTGGGGGATGGCCAGATGGAGGCCCTTGGAGTACCGGCAGAACATGGACACAGCGACGCGCTGCTCTGGTGCATGCTCCCATGCCTGACGTGACCTCATGATGAGTTAAGTGCTCATATGGGAATGCCAAACTCAACTCAAGAATGGAGTAAAGTTGGGATGGGGTTGAGGGATGAAAGTTTTCACCATTTTGAGTTAGTATTATGTACCTCGACTCTTAGTGGCAACATATAGTGCAGTATTATCCAACTTTAATGGACAGTTGTTGTTCATTTGTAAATAAACATGTAAATATAATTATAGTAACTCTTTCAGGTCGCAAAGTCAGAAGTCTTGAGTGAAGTTATATTTACAACACGGTAGAGCACTTTCCCACAGCCAGAGAATGGACCTGGACTCACCTTAATGTATCAAAATTAATTTCACGATTTAATTTTATAATGATCCAAGTCGACCCTTGTCAGACAAAACTTTTGCCTGTATTTATAGCCTGAGTCACTGTTACCTCACCTGAGAAGTAGGTTATGACTTCAGGTACAAGCCAGCTGTTGTTTCTTTGATGAGACAATAAACAAATTTGTTGCAAAATTGGACATGCTATCAACATTTCAAATACTCCATGCTTTTATTTCCAAAATTGAGTCCACCGATTGGAGTGAGGTTTACCAATTTGATCTGGCCGACTCTGCTTATAGAATCTTTCTATCTTCAGCAGAATCTATAACTTTCATTTCCCACTTATCTTCAAAACAATTGGCAAACCCAAAAATAAACCAACCCTGGATATCCCAATCAATAATAACTTCATACAATTACAAAAAGGGACTGTATCAGCATTTTTTTTTTACAAAACCCAATATCAGCAAACTAGTGCAAATGCACCGATTTCCACAATCACCTCACTTCAATCATCCGTCTTCCAAAGAAATATTACGACACCAAAAAGTTGGATTCTAATAAAACTAGTCTTAATGAGAAAGTGCACTCACTGGAGCGCATACCTCCGTGAAGCTGAACAGTTTACGTCTTGTATATCACTGATAGGCCAGATATGCATCCGAACCTGAACCAAAATATAATCAGCTTGTTCTTCTAACCAAACAAACTCATACACCAAGTTTTGTTAGAATCCGTCCACAACTTTTTGAAATATCATGCGATATATCGTTTTTGGTCCCATTTCTCAATTGGTGAAGAATCACTTAAAAAAAATTTTCATGATTTTCTCGTATCTGGATCCAGATCCGAATCTTCACCAAAATTGAATCAATTCACCCTTGTCACACACCCAACCTGTTCACCAAGTTTAATCTGAATCCATACATTACTTTTTGAGATATCCTGCACTCAGACAGACAGACAGGGGTGTAAACATAACCTGCATCCACCTTTGGTGACGGAGATAATAATAAATGACATGAAATTAATAACATCTTCGGTGAGACCAATAAGGATGATAATCCTAACAATTTTTGGGATGGAGAGCGGGTGATCTCATATTCTGCAGACATTTCTGATTCATTCTTCACTAACATTGGTTCTTGCTTTGCCAATAGGATTCCACCTACAACGAACCTTTTAGAGATCATCTTCATAACCCCAACAGTTTGATGGAATAAATTGATCAGTAGTTAAAGCCGTGATTTCCTTTTATCTCCTGACCTCTTGCATTTATCTTCCATTTTTCTTTCTATTGTGGAACTGACCATTGTCATCTTTATGAGGTCACTGAAATTTGGCTTATCTTCAAATCCAGCAATAAACGGGACACTTATAATGACAGACCTATTTCCATTCTTCCTTGTTTTTCTAAGATCTTGGAAAAGCTTGTTTGTAATCATTTCTCCAAGTTCATCCCTAACCCTCTTTCCGACCAACAGTTCAACTTTTGATCTAAACACTCGAATGATGTTGATCTTGTGCAATTAGTTGATAAATTCACCAGCGCTGTTTGTGACAAAATGTCGACAGATAGTTTTTATTGATCTATCGAAAGCTTTCAACACAATAGGGGAGTTTTGAAATGAGTATGAATGCAAATGATGTTTATTTTTTTATTTTTTTGGTATTTTCAGTGCTTTGTGTGCGTTTTCAGTGACTCACTTCTGTTAGATGGTACTCTTTTAACCTGCCGTCGCACATATGAAATATGCAAGTGAAGTCGTCTTTTTACCATAATTTTAACCATTTTTTAAAACTTTTATTTTTGTTGTTTATGTATTTGAGGCTTGTGGAAGAGCTAGTACTAAGACACTGAATGGATCAGGATGCAGCAGGACTAAAGGAACAGTAGAGAGAGGGGGGAAACACCAACAGCAGGGTTGAAATCCAAGACAGAGGGAGGCAGACAAACAATGGGTGTGGGGAGCAATGAGGAGCAGGAGAGGATATATGAGGTGGACAAGATGGATACTCTCAGGAGGAAAAACTGGAAATTTGGAAGGAAGAGGGATTGGGGTTGTGTGGGTGGGGGAGGGGGGGTGGAAGGTTAACAAGGGTACAAAAGATCATGGTTTCGGATTGGGGACAATCTGAGATGGTGTTGATCAACTGTCTTGAAGATCTGCAACTAGTCCTCAACACAAATGACCGGAACAAATGAATCATCACCGGAACACAAATGAGTGGAGGTGAACAGTAATCCTGGATTTAGGTAGTTTCACCAGAAGGATGTTGCAGAAACCTGGGGGGGGGCGGGGGGAGCATGGGAAGAGCAGAGGGTGTAAGACCATTAGAAGGCAGAGAGACCAGCGATCTGTCTGCGATAGGAAAGTGATAAGCCCATATACCAGCTTCATTGCAGGAGATTCCAATAATATTGGAGGCCTTGGTTTCCATGGCATCAAGCTGAGCATGGAAGCCAGCCGAGAGGGGAGAGCATTACTCTACCAATCTGTGGATGAAGGCCTTGTTGGTGGAAAGGAGTTCAGGTGCGCCAAGGAAGGACTTTATACAACGGAGGATGCCCAGTCAGTGGCTGGCTTAGGAGGCCAACTTTCAAATGTGGTTTACTCTCAAATGATCATAGCTGATTTAAATCAAAGAGGTGAAATTTCAAAATGGTTAACCATAATTGTTGTATTCCTGGAAGAAAAATGGATGCAAAAAAAATAGGAAATACGGGAAATGGGAAATGGGAAATATCTGTGGACCAGAGGTGTTGAGTTCCTACCATTTCCGGTTAATCCCAGCGAGCCTGGCAGTGTATATCGATCACACACACACACACACACACACACACACACACACACACACACACACACACACACACACACACACACACACACACACACACACACACACACACACACACACACACACAAAAGTGGTTACTTTTGGACCTGGGAAGGCTTTGTTCCACCTTTTGAAACCCGTACATGGACATAACAACCAATGACACATACATCCTGATGGATGCTTATCCTTTTAGCAACGTATACAAAAATCGAGTCTAATTTATTTTGTGGCACCAGAATCAAATAAACTATATATTTACAACAGCTCTCACTCCACCCACAACCCCTTCCTCCCAACATGATTAATAGTAATTTCCATTTTAAAATTTGATTTTAAACTTACCCTGTGCAATCTCAAGCCCCAGATATCACCTTCCCCTTAGTGTTTAGAAGCATCCAAACCAGATTAGTGGGGCAACTTAGCTAAATATAGCATAACAATTGTGCATTTTGTGAGGAGAGCACCAAATTCGGCACACTTGTAGCCTAACATATTGTTGTGGTTACCAGATTCGCAAACCACCATTCAGGTCCCTTAGGTGAGGTATCTCGGTAAGTGCATGTGTAGTTAGGCCCAAACCCGTTGTCTAGTGGGAATACATGTCATTTATACGTGCTGCGACTCTTCAGGATAGCCGTTTTTCTTTTACTATCTTTATTTTGGACCAATCGCCACCATCACAACCACAACAACAACCACCAACCACAATGCCGCTTCACCACAACCGCCATGACCTTTACCGTCACAACTCGCCACCATCGCATCACCGTCATCTCGCGCCACTCATGGGCACCGATGCTGGACTCGTGTAGGGCGCACGTTGAACAGCGTGTACAAAACCACGGATTTTCTGCTTCAAAAACGGATCCAAAACGACACACGCCCACTTTTTGCCGTCCAATCGGTGAGCGAGGGGCGAATTGGCCCCGCCCCCAGGGCGATCGATATATGCAAATTTGTGGATCAAAAAGCCTTCACGCCCACTTTTTCTCGGGCCAATGGGGAGCGAGTTGAAAGGTCAAAGGGAGGGGGTCAAAGGCGAAGTTACGGGGGGATAAAAGGACGGTGTTCGTCAGTCAAACGAGTCGTAAAAGTCGGAGCGAAAGAGTCAGCAGAACGGAGGCGAAGGAGTCGGAACGAGGCGAAGGAGTCGGAACAGAGAGTCAAGACTTCGCGGGCGGTGGAGCTGCTCGTCGTGTGCGTTGGAGTCGGAACGGAGGGGACGAGCTGTGGAGAGGCGGCGAGTCGGACGAAGGGTGCTCGCGTCGTGCAAGGAGCTGCGCGCCAGAGGGAGGCCGGCAGCGCGACCTGGCCGAGGTGGAGACGCTCGTCGCACATAATAAAGATCCTCTATGCCCCGAGCATCAGCAACCCCCCTCCTGTTTCCCCCCGCGCTGAGATAGTGCGACCAAGGGGGCCCCGTTCCCACCCCCTGCCAGGCACTGTCCACGAGGCCCGCGGGTTGCGGGGCCATCGCCGCTCCGCGTCTCATCACCAGACGGGTAGGCCCGACCTGGTCTCGGCCCCAGGCCTACCTCATTCTTGAGGGTATTTCTTTTCCTTGGTTTTGGGTATGTGTTGTCGGCGCCGTCTGTGAAGTAGAATTGTATAAGTGTTGCCGTGTGCTCGGTAGTCGGAATTAGCTCTGCACTGTGTTTTCACTTTTATGTTTGCTTTTTGTGTAAATGGAATTGTGTTTTCTTTTTTGTGTGCATTTGGTGGAATTGTATTTGTGTGCTTTCCGTTCGTCGCGAATAAATGTGCTTTATTGTTGAACTGTCTCCCGCTTCGCTTCGTCTTTTCCTCCATTGAATCCCCATCTTGCTTCACGTAAAGGGTTGGTAGTGGGCTGAATACGCCCGATAATTAATCGAACCGTCGAGGTCGACGATAACACCGCTCGGTTATTCTGATAGTACGGAACGGGTCGCTTAAGTGGCCCGTGTCCGAAGTCGACCTGCGGCGAGGTGCGATCGCCCGGTCTACCCTCCGCGTGGGTACTTAGGTAGTTCGAATTTGGCGAGCAACCCTATCCCACGCGGGGGCTGATTGGCTCGATCGCGGTGAGACCGAAAGGTCCACCCGTGACTGGTTCCCGGCGTTAGTCCGAGAGGGTCACGACTGGATTGTCCGTCCGGTGGGCGACGTGCCGCGATTCGAGTTACGTGGCCGTCAGCACGCCGGCGGGCGCGAAAACCGCAACAATATTATGAACAGATTTGGATGTTGAGCCATCTCAAATTCAGCCGCTGATGGCTGTGGCAGCCATTTTCCACTGCCATCAAAAATTTTGAGATGGCCCAATATCCAAATCTGTTCATAATATGATAGGCTACTCGTGTGCCGAATTTGGTGCTTTCCTCACAAAATGCACAATTGTTATGCTAAGTTGCCCCACTAGATACTGTGTCTCCCTCAGGGAAGTCTGCCTTGTACATCTCACTCTCACATCAACGGAGCTGGCACAAGCTTTGTACATTCTCATGTCGTTAAGATATCCTTTGTTGAAGAGTTGTAAGAGTTGTTTACCATTATTTGGTCATGATGTATGGCATCGTATTTCCAAATGCAGATGTCTATTTAATAAATCACCAAGCCTGCCATGTTTACAGGAGGCACTCTCACAAAGTCCACTCACTGGCAAGTATTGTCGAGGGTTTGGGTAGAATGAGCCCGTCCATCATTATTCAGGCCTTTCACTCCAGACTCCCGATGACGTGGTCAGGAGTCTGCAGTACGGGCAGCTGTGACATCTCGGCCTTTTCGGCAAACTGAGAAAGTTCTCCGAGTCTTTCATTGTGCAGTGCTACACAACCCGTTTCTCTCAGGTACTTTTGCAAGTATTTTTCAGCTTCTTTTAGAAGCTTTGTGAGCCATTTTAGGTAACAATCCTAATCTTGCATGCACGATATGCGTTGACATGACCCAAGGACCGCTGTTTCTAGGCGTTTATACACATGCACGCTGAGCATTCTGGTGCGGATTGCATCATTTCGAAAGTCCCATGTTGACCATGGTATTCTTACATCTAAGCCTGATTTTTATAGTATCAGGGGTGTTGCTCTGCAATGGTTCACTATTTATCTTAGTAACCTTGAACAATTTACTACTCTTTTTTTTTTCTTTTTTTTGAATACCTTGTCGAGGCTCATGTGAGAGCTAACACACAATGCACATCAAGGGGGAAATGAGACAGGAGGGGAGGGAGTGGGAAGGACAAAATAGTGGGGAACAGAGACATTTGGAGATCTGTGGAAGGGAGAGGGATGGGACAGGGAACATGGGGAATAGAAGATGGACATTACAGGGACTTTCAGGAGGGAAAGCAGCGAATTTGAAAGAGGTGGGCTTGGGTGGATAAACGGGGGTAGAAAAGATCGTGGTTTTGGATGGGGGGTGAAAAGAGATGGTGGTGAACAGCTGTTTTGAAGGCCTGGAGGGAAGAATGGGAAAGAATAGAGTGAGGAAGTTTATTCCAAAGGCGGGGAAAAAGAGGAATGAAAGAGTGAAGGTGAGCAGTGATTCGTGATTTTGGTGGTTTTACTAGAAGGGGGTTGTTGGCGGACCTTGAGCACCCTGCAGAAATGTGGGGACAAATTGTAGAGAGAGCAGGTGGGGGGGGGGGCGAGGCTGGAGAGGAGACGGTTGAAGACAGAAAGACCACCGACCAACCTGCGGTGATTGAGTGAGAGGCCCAAAGACTCAGCCTCATTGCGGGAGATGCCAATGATCCGAAATGCCTTGGTTTCCACAGCGTGAAGCCGAGAAAAGTGGGAGGCAGGAGCACCAGCCTGGAGGGGAGAGCAGCACTCCATCAGACTGCAGCCAAAAGCTTTGCATGTGGTCAGGAGGTCAGGTTTGACCGAGGAAGGATTTTGCACGATGGAGGTTTCCCAGTCGGCGACTGGCTTTGGAGGCCAGGTTGGAAATATAGCTTGCCAAGGAAAGATCGTGGCAGATTGTGAGACCCAGAAGCTTGAAAGAAAGGACTTCTTCCAGAGGATTATTGAGAAAGTGGATGGGGTGGGGGGGGGGGGTTCTAAACGGTCCTTTCGAAGAGACATCGTGAGAGTGTGAGATTTGTCCGGATTGAAAGACATGTTCCACGTGTTGGACCAGTTTGTGATTTTATCCAGATCAGCAGTGAGCGAAGAAGCTGCTGCTTGCCGGTCTGAGGGATGACCAATGGTACGGCAGAGGGTGGAGACATCAGCAAAGAGATATAGAGGATTTTCCAGAGAGTCGGAGAAATGATTGATGAAAACCAGAAAAGAACAGGGCCCAGAACGCTACCTTGAGGAACTCCAGCCTGGACATGAAGAGGGGATGAAAGAACTCCATTTAGGGCCACACGTTGACTGTGACAGGAGAGGATGTCTGCAAGCCATGAGTGGAGATGGCCTTGGATACCATAGGAAGAGAGTTTGGTGAGCAGGGCAGGGTGCCAGACCGTGTCAAAAGCACGTGATATATCCAGGGATACGGCTCGGATTTCCTGTCTGGAATTGAGGGCTTTCATCCATTGTTGGGAGAGCAGAAGCAGCATATCCAGGGTAGAGTGACCTGGTCTGAAACCAAATTGATGATCAGAACTCAAGCCATTGGAGAAGAGGAAGCATTTGATGTCTGAAGCGATGATGGATTCCATAACCTTGCTGATGATTGGCAGAAGGCTGATTGGTCTGTATTTGCAGGGATCTGTTTTTGCACCTTTTTTGTGCAGGGCAGTGATGTTTGCTGATTTCCAAAATCAGCGAAAAATCAGTAAAATTACAGTCATTCAACATGAATACAGCAACCCATCACACAAACGTCGGTAAGGAGTGTCACAAAACCAAGGGTTGTTTAACCAATTGATGTCCAACCAGCAGGCATAGAATCCAAACTTGTGTTTATTTAAAATACACGACATAAGTGAACCATGAACTCCAGCTCGGCACTGTACGCTGCAAAGCAAGTGATGACTGGCTCTTCTCCTCCTCCTCTCCTTTATATACTCAATCCAGGAACTTTTGTTGAACCCCTTCCTTCTAGACACTAGCTTATAATTACTAGATGCTCCAAAACCAAAATACTGCTAAGAATTGCTCGGTAACACGAGATATTGAGAAGTTCAATATCCAGAAGTAAGCAGAAATTTCCCAAACTCTCGCGATCTCTCCGCAGAGCTAAACGTCTAACTACAACATTAATACTTGCCACCTTTTTCTCTACTTAACTTTTATGATAAACCACTTGCCTCAACAAATATTACAGAGTTAAAATAACAGCCAATTTATTATACGCCCAATATACATTGTTACGTTTGAGGGGGGGTATGCATTCAAAGGGTAATTGGGATGTTTAATTAGGTATGCCATGCTGTTCGAGTGTACCAGGATCTCGATGTAATAAGTAGCAATTCAGTGGTGATAAGTTGTCTTGTAAATGTCCATTTCTTCAAGGGGGAAATGATAATTGTCACGTAATTAGATAGGGACACGGGATAGGGTAAGTGTGTCTGCGTAAACCCCTTTTGGTATTCCCTGGAGGCTTGCCGTGACGTCACAGGACAGTACTGCGGATGGCTCCGCCCCGTGATCACGATTGGCGGAAGGCGACGGCGGTGGGCCAATAAAACGGCTCGATTGGAAGTGACGAGGACGGGAGGATAAAAAGGTTCTGTTCGGGGTCGAAAAGGAAAAGGAAGAGGAAGAAGATCGGGACAGAAAGACCGTTTTTTGGGGTGGAGGTTGTTGTGCTGGGAGCGTGCTGTGTTGTTGCGCTGATTTGGCCCTGGTTTCATTGTGTCTTGTAGCCTTGCTGAGCCTCGTGCCTCACCTTGGTTGGCTCTGGGGTTCTGCTGGCTCGGAGTACGGGGTCGAACGGCGGGCGGACCTGCCTCCCTCTCCTGCTCGCAATTTGGCACCAGAACTGGTTCCCTGGCGGCTGTGAGCGGACTTGGGCCAAGACCAGGAGGTCGACAGCACCACGGTTTCTCCTGCCCCCCTGACGAGAGCAAGGCCAGCTCGTCCGACGCCAATCCAGGGACAGTTGCGTCCACACCACGGTCCAGCCTGACCACCAGGAATAGCTACGTTGTGTGTGTTTGTGTGTGTGTGTGTGTGTGTGTGTGTGTGTGTGTGTGTGTGTGTGTGTGTGTGTGTGTGTGTGTGTGTGTGTGTGTGTGTGTGTGTGTGTGTGTGTGTGTGTGTGTGTGTGTGTGTGTGTGTGTGTGTGTGTGTGTGTGTGTGTACCTGGCGCCTTAGAGGGTTTGAGATTTGTATATTCATTGGAATTGTCTGTGTTTTCCCCACGCCCGATCCCACACCATCCCGTCGAATCGCCCCGGATCCCTCTTCTTGCCGAGTCTTGTTATTTCTGGTGAGAGGAATAAACGTTATCAACTCAGTGAAAAGCGACTCGTGCCACCTTCCTCGTCCCGTTTGCGGTAGAGCAATTAGAACCGCCACCTTTGGGTTATAAATAAATAAACCGCCTCCATCGTTTCGGCTCATTCTACGTTGGCGGGACTGTTTAAGTCCCGTGGACGTCACAATATATATATATATATATATATATATATATATATATATATATATATATATATATATATATATATATATATATATATATATATATATATATATATATATATATATATATATATATATATCGGGGCGTATTATGTGATACCGGTCATCTGTCCGTCCGTCCATTCCTGTCCGCACTCTAACTCCCAAAGTTTTCAACTTTCACGTTTCATATTTGGTACATAGGTACAGACTGTGGAGACGGTGTGTCGCGACATATGTTCGTCATCTAAAGTGGTTGCCATGGCAACCAGGATGCTGTTTTCCATGAAGTCACACAATTCTGTATATACCTTCTTGTTTGGGTGCATATTGTGCTCACTTGTTCTATATATTATCATAAGTACACAAGTGTCGGCAATTGGCATTAATCACACTGAACCAATGCACCGTCGAGCAACCACTCATGAAGAAGTTGTGACAATGTGTCAGGCTGTATCTCACTGGCTGATGCAAAAAAAAAAAAAATAGACCTCAGCGTGTTCACCAGGTGTCCCTCAAATCAAACTTTGTTCTTCAGATGAGCAACGTTATCATGGATTTTTCAATATATGCTGTTTTAATAGTGTAGCAGCATAGCAAACCTGTTGTGCATTTTGTGATACAAGCACCAAATTTGGCACAATTGTTCATTAATATGTTGCGAACATTTTCAGATATTGGGCCACTTGAAATTCTCTCTTTATGTCCGCCATATTGGATTTCAAAATGGCCGCCACTTGAAATCTACATTTGCGATTATCTCTGGACGTAATGCAGCTATTGACTTGATTCTGGTATCTAAATGTATGTTTTTGTGGGCAAGGAATCCAATGGTACCATTTTCAACTTAATATTATCTATCACAGTCTGTTATATAATTTTATTTGGAAATTATCTCGGCAAATATTGGATTCAACACAATACTTTGAAAATAATGTCTTAAGGCCCGGTCACACCTTGACGTTTTAGCCAACGTATGCCGATTTTTGAATTTTTTTTTCTAAAACGCTGGCACACGTTGAATACGTTATGGGTAAGTTTTGATAACATTGAGAGCACGCTGAAAAACACTGCCATACGTCGTTGTACGTTGGCTTTAAACGTTGTACTTTTTGGTTGTCCTCAAATTTTTTCATGCTTGAAATTTCACGACGTATGCCGGCGTATGACTCACACGTTCCGCTACGCTGGCCACTGTTTGTATGCACGGTCTGCGATCGTTGACAGACGTCAACACATGCTACTTGTAAGTTAATCATAAGTTGAGACACGCCGAGGTAATGTTTAGCATACCCGAAACTTATTTCTAACCTATGATTAACGTGTTGTTGGCACGTTACGCGATCGTTGCCACACATCGACAGACGTTACTTTTAAGTTACTCATAGGCTGAAAGACGTCGGTATCATGGATCGTCCTTGCGTCAGCGTCCACGGCCACGGCCAGGACACTTATTTGCAGCATTCTTCAAACTTTTCTTCGGCATGACGAGGATGTTCACACTTCGATGTCTAGCTTGGCTATGATTCCAATTGTCCATCGGCAGCATCTATTTAAAATAGTCGAGTTTGAGCGTTTTAACACGTTCAGAAGAAACGCTTCAAATATCCAAACCCCAGCGTCAAAAAACAAAGGCGAGTGACAGCAATTTAAATCGTTCATTGTAAACAATGAAAATAGCTGAGTGGTACCGTTTAAAAGTCGTTGAGTGTAAAAAAAAAAACCTATTGTTGAGCACAAGCGTCTACTTTCAATAGTGGAGATGCAGCCATTTAAATCGTTGAGTTTATCATTTAAATCGTTAAATCGTTAAACGCAAGGACGATCCATCATAACCTACACCCTCCCCCTCACACTCACCTACTACTGCCAACATGAACAAACTACTACTAATACTAATACTGATACTGATACTGATACTGTTACTGCTGACATGGACATCGACTCAAAAAGGACTCCACTGTTGGGTTCCCCTTTTATGAGCACCATTTTTATATACCAATTCCCAAAACCGCTGGGAACACGTCTTTATATGACAGTTGTAAGCTAGAAACACGTTCATTTATTTTTTTTGTCGACCAGAAGACGTCATTGGAATACGTCTACATACGTCGATGTGTGTTGGGACTACGTAAAGAATTGGTTCAAAGCACGTCAAACATAAGTTAGAAATAAGTTTCGC
The DNA here is from genome assembly GCF_056783735.1 of Eptatretus burgeri. Taxonomy (NCBI): domain Eukaryota; kingdom Metazoa; phylum Chordata; class Myxini; order Myxiniformes; family Myxinidae; genus Eptatretus; species Eptatretus burgeri. The sequence continues at coordinate 93,762,948 of NC_140963.1, forward strand.
GTAAAAAAGACATTACCGCGACGTGTTTCGACTTATGAGTAGCTTATAAGTAGCCTTTGTGGACGTGTGTAAGCGTCCACATATCGTGTGTAAAACTTATCCCCATCGCATGCGGAACGTGTGTCATACGCCGAGTACGTCGTAAAATTTTGAACATGTTTAAAATTTCTTGACGTACTCTACTTACTACGACGTATGATAGCGTACTTTAGCGTTCTACTCACGTATACCAAACTTACTCATACCGTATTTGACGTGCCCCAACGTTTTAGATACATTTTTCATAGGTCGGCATACGCTGGCAAGATCGCCAAGGTGTGACCGCGATGTTGACACTTCCATTTCTACGGCAGTTATGATTCGAATCGTTGTGCGTCAGCCTTTTAATAGGCTACGTCACGACATCATCGGCGATGTGTGCAACGCGCTATGCCTAAGTTAGACTATCGTTGGGCATCGGTTGTGTAGGCCGACAACAGGTTCAGCATTCGTTGGTATAAGTTATCTATAACACAACGAAACGTTCTGTGTCCATTATCAATGCGTTATACATAAGACCAAGTCGCTATGAATACGTCCGAATCTTTAAAAAAAAACATCAAAAGTTCAACGTAAGCCAGCGTTTTAGATACATTTTAATACGTTGCCATCGCTGGCTAAAACGTCAAGGTGTGACCGGGCCTTTAGTTCTGTAAATGTCTGAGGTATAATACTGACATGCTACATGGTGTAGTATTTGAGGCTAGGTGTACTGGTATCTGAGGCTAGGTATATACCGGTACTGAAGATACATGTACATAAACAGTCATGTTAACAAGTTCAGCATTGCCACAAGTACATGTATGTTGTTGACTCATCGTCATGTGCAGTCCCCTTCACACACACAGAGGGCTGTGCACTGAAGGGTAGCCTTTTTACACTTGCAGCGCCTCACACACCCTTTCTTGCACTTGCAAGAAACCAGCTCAATGCAGCTGTGAGCTGCCTCAGTCAGCCTGGTCCAGTAAGGTGTGTACTGTCCTTATCCAGTCCTTGACCAACCCCAATTGGTTGGTGGAGGGAGCTCTGGTGCTGACAGCAATATCTGACCCCACACATGTCCACCTTGATACACTGCCCTCTTGACATGTTCCTCCAGAGCTGCCTTCTTTGGAGGGATGAGCTGCACATTGTTCTTCCTTGCGAAGAGTTTCCTCCTGGCCTTGTCAATGTCTGTGCATTTGCTGGTTCGATCATACAACAGGATCATGAACCTCTCGATGATGCGCATTGCATCGTCTGGTATGTCACGAGGTGCAGAGGACAGCAGCAGCAGTGCCTCAGTGAGTTCTGGCAGTACCATCCAGACTGCCCACGCAGTCTTCTTGCCATGTCTATGAAAACTAGACACAGTGTCGCATCCATTTAGAGCGTGGAACATTGGCAGTGCACGAGCCTTCTCTCGTCCCAATCCAGCTGCTATTTCGTGTGCTGCTAGGTATCGGAAAATCTGGCCTGTTCCGAATGCCAGCCACAGTTTGTCTTCTGGTTGCAACTCCTGTGCCAGGGACACTGCCAGTACCACAACATCGGTGTCTACAGTCCGGATGAGTATTGCATGGTGTCCATGCTGGACTGCGTGAGATGCATGCAGCAAAATCCGACTGTCAGCTTCTTCATGGTTATATGGGGCGAGTGAGGTCAGATCTGGCCATAGTGGCTTGCTGAGCACTGCCTCTCCATCAGTAATGATGAGTTGCTTGTCCTCCTGGTCAAACCATTCCATGAGAGCTGCTGAGAGGAACCTGAACAGCTCGGTCTTGTTGCTGACAATCGTAGGAAGTTCTGCCAGTTTCCTGGTATGGCTGCGGCAGCCACCACACGTCTCCGCACACCTTGTAACCGCTTTGCACATGTACTACCTTTCAGTGAATCAGCAAGGTAAGTATCCCAGACCAGATCCAGGCGTGACACTGTTTGCAGCTTCGTGGACATATATGGGATGAAGATCTGTTGTGCATACTCTTCAAAGGTCTTTGATGCAGCCGGCTTCAGCATCTGGACGATTGCTGCTCCATCAAGCACAATACAGGCCGTGATAGGAGTCTCTGTCTTTGCGTCGGAGACTTCTTCCAAGCATGTGAGGAGATCACTCTTGGTACCAGTGCAGAGGCTTCCACCATCAGACAATGCAGGAGGACATGCCTGATTCTCGTGACAAAAGAACTCCTCAAGGTTTCCATCCCTCATCTGACAGCCAATGTACAGGCGTGCGAAGAGTTCACGGTCATTCTTGATGGAGGCGAGCTGTTGCTGACCTATGCTCTGGCTTCTTGGAGTGGAACTGCTGATGACCTTCAGCTTGTTACGAGGAATGGGTGCATCCACTGCCTTTGTTCTGTCCAACAGACACTCTCTGGTGAAAGCCTCGAACTGCTCTTGGCCAATCCTCTTGGCATTCATCACGTTCTCCACAGCAGCAGGATCTGCGATCTCCTTTGTGTCCAGTTTGATTACATCCTGACTCTCCTCCTCGAATGGGTTACCCATCTCCTCTATGACACCGACGAGAGAGCGAACATCTTTCACAAATGAGGCCTGTACACTTGGCATCTGATCATGATGACGTGTGTCTGCTGTTTGCCGTCTCCAGTGTTGGTTCCCATCCTGGAATTCTTTGATCACCCTGGCAACTTCTGGTCCCGCAACCATCCAGCGACGTTGGGCACTAGGGTTGTCAGTGAGCCCAACTGCTCCACCGTCTCCTTTGATGCAGGCATTATTCTGCTCATGTGCCTGGTTAATCGGGATTGAAGAGAACACCTTCTGTGTTTTCTGAACGGTGAAGTGGCTTTCCCTGAATTTCCTGGCTGCATCTGGGTGTTGATGGTGAGTTCGGCCATGTCCTTCAGGTGCACTGGTATCCACCTAGCATAGTGGGTGTGATCCAGTGCATGGAACCAGGGGACCAGCTCTGTCAGAGCATCGAGGTACATCATTAACGATCCCTGCCTGAGAGAACGCACATACACTAGAACCAACAGTTCTAGTTCCAGCACGGTTGCCCAGTAGTGAAACTGGGGGATGTCTTCTCCTCTCTCGCAATACCAGTCTTCAAACTCCGGAAGGTCCTCTGCATCCCTGGTTTCTCCCAGACAGTAGTGGTTGCAGGATGTACAGTGCTGTGGAATGTCACTTGATGTGCTCTTCTTGTGCGCAAGACATGGGCTGCTCGCAGGAATGAGTCTGCTGTCCCTGCTGTCCCTGCTGTCACAATCTCGGCTTGCACAATTGCTTGCACCCAACCACTCCCTTTCAGCCAGTCCCCCAGTGTCCTCAGTGCCGCCATCTCTATGTGGAGGCCACCAAACATCACCACTATCTGGTCTTCACCATAGCTCTCTGGCCACTTCCACTGTATCTGCTTGGCCAAAGCAAACAGTGGCTGATCAACGGTGACCACTGGTGTCTGTCCAGGATTCAGGTGTTCCACAGCATTCTTCACGACGTCTTTTGAGTGCCGGATCATGGCCACTGTGTGGGATCATGTGTGAGTGCCGGATCACTGTGTGAGTGCCGGATCATGACCACTACCATTGGATTCCTTGCCCCCAAAAACATACATTTCGATACCAGAATCAAGTCAATAGTTGCATTACGTCCAGAGATAATAGCAAATGTAGATTTCAAGTGGCGGCCATTTTGAAATCCAATATGGCGGACATAAAGATAAAATTTCAAGTGGCCCAATATCGGAAAAGGTTCGCAACATATTAATGTACATTTGTGCCAAATTTGGTGCTTGTATCACAAAATGCACAATACTTTTGAATATTTGGGCTAAGCCGCCCCACTAAAACGTGTAATGTATATCTTAGTTCTCCAGACACCAAACAGGGAGCATATTTATTTTCTACAAACAAATACCACCCGTCGCTTTGCTGACAGTAATAGTAAAGGGGGGAGGGAGAAAAGGAGGGAGGAAGATGGAGAGAGGGGTGGGGGAGATTGAGAGTGGGGAGAGTGAAGAGGTGGAAGGGAAAGGAGTGAGAGGGAAGGGGAGCGAGGAGGTGGGAAAAGGGAAGACGGTGTGAGGTGAGATGAAGGGAAGGCAGACGTGCAGTGGAGCATTAATTATGATTCATACTGTTTCATCAAAATGATTCTCGATAGAAGAACAGTGAAGATTGAAAAAAAATAATGTCTGAAATCCATTTTCTACTGGTCATAATATAAACATGGTCCGGAGACAAACTCCCATCTGGAGACAAACTCACGTCCACACAAAAATACCGACCAGATGCGTCCGGAGCCAAGCCGGCCGGAGACAAACACCGCCCGGACACGTCCAGAGAAAAACCGTGCCCGGAAACTGCCTGAAACAAACACCGTCCAGCCAAAACCACCGTCTGGATATGTTCAGAGACAAGAGACAGAGAGAGAGATAGACAGACAGACAGACAGACAGAGAGAGAGAGAGAGAGAGAGAGAGAGAGAGAGAGAGAGAGAGAGAGAGAGAGAGAGAGAGAGAGAGAGAGAGAGAGAGAGAGAGAGAGAGAGAGAGAGAGAGAGAGAGAGAGAGAGAGAGAGAGAGAGAGAGAGAGAGAGAGAGAGAGAGAATGGGATAGTGACAGAGGAGATGTGGGAGGAGGGTGCTGCACTGTATTGGGAGGGGTTAGAGCAAGGATGGGACAAAGAGAGAGAGAAAGGTGGAGGTAGTTGAGCTCGCAGAGAGAATATCATAAATATATGTGTAAAAATTACAGTCCCAGACCTGGAATCTAACCCGGGTCCTCCAGCAAACCGTACCAGTGATTTTCCATTTGAGCTATCTGGGCGACTCACCGGCTGAGCAACGCAATTCTTCCACAAGAACAAATATGTTATGTTATGCTTTATGAACAAAGCACACACACACGCACGCACGCTCAGCCGATATCAGCAATTTTTTGGGAATCAGCAGGTTGGAGTCATTGTGATGACCAAATAAAGTACTTACTGTGGACAACCCAGAAAGCTTGAGTAGCTTTCACCGAAAAACAATGCTGCATTTATATAGACGTTTCAGGGATAAGTTCACGAACATTATTCTTAATATACAGCTGCATGTAATGGGTGGAAAATTGGCTCAGTAATTTAGAAAATACATTAATACGGCAAACGGCTCAGAAATCAGGTGAACCGCTCACTCAGGATGACGTTGTTCGAACCGCTCACTCAGGATGACGTTGTTCGAACCGCTCGCTCAGGGTGACACAGTATGAACCATTCCTTCAGGGTGACACAGCACGGACCGCTTGCTCAGGTTGACGCATCACAAACCGCTCTCCCTGGGTGACTGAGCACAGACCGCTCACTCAGGATTACGGAGCATGCACCACTTGCGCTGGGTGATGGAGCATGGACCGCTCGCTCTGGGTGACGGAGCATGGACCGCTCGCTCAGTTGACGGAGCATGGACCGCTCACTCAGGGTGACCAAGCAGGAACCGCTCGCACAGGGTGATGGAGCACAGACCGCTCGCTCAGGGTGACGGAAAACGGACTGCTCGCTCAATGTGACCGAGCAGGAACCGCTCGCTCAGGGTGACGGAGCACGGACCACTCACTCAGGGTCACCGAGCATGGACCGTTCGCTCAGGGTGACGGAACACGGACTGCTCACTCAATGTGACCGAGCAGGAACCCATCGCTCAGGGTGACGGAGCAAGAACCACTCGCTCAGGGTGATGGAGCATGATCCACTCGCTCTGAATGACGTGGCATGGCAAAAGTGACCGTAGTGAGTAAACGTTTCACTCAGAATGACGTAGTGCAGTTCCACTCTCGATAATGGGCACTTGGCAAGTGTCTTAAACATTCAAGCAAGTACTCCAATTAAATATTTGATGACGATTGGCTGGCCAGGCTGTTGCTGCATGCCGCATGGGATCCCTTTAACTTTAAAGCCAGTCTTCACCATGCACGTAGCAGTTAATGAAAAATAATGAATTCATTCAAGTAATGACTTCTTTCACAAAAAAGTTTCTGCTTCATGCAGAACAACCCTGGAGATATCACAAAGTTCAATTGCCCTTGAAATAAACATTGCAGTAAATCTGCCATGTTGCCTGTTTGTGTGGTACATCGGCTCAGAGTTCGCGCAAACATTATAACTTCAGTTTTAAAACGTCCGTTTTTCACCAGATTTGCTTTGATTCCTTTGAGAGCACCTTGCAAAATCTCTGAAAATATTGACACAGATCTGGCAGATGCCATGGATAGCTAGTCGCTCTGGGGGCAGGTCAAGAGGTCTAGCCAAAACAAACAGGTCAAGCAGTGAATGCATTACATCATATCGCTCAATGAAGCTGGTTAATTTTGGCTTCAATGAAGCTTCAGTGCTTCAGTAAATTTTTTTCAATGAAGCTTCAGTGTCTTTTGGGTCTTTAGAGTCTTTTGAGTCCTCAAGGTCTTTTAGGGCTTTGGGGTCTTTTGGGTATTTTGGGTCTTCAGGGTCTTTTGGGGTTTTTGGTAATTTTTGGGTTTTTTGGGTCTTCATGGTCTTTGGGGTCCAGGGTCTTTTGAGTCTTCAGTGCCTTTTGGGTCCTCCAGGTCTTTTGGGTCTTCAGAGTATTTTGGGTCTTTAGGGTCTTTTTTGATCTTTGGTGACTTTTGGGTCTTTTTGGTCTTCAGGATCTCTTGTGTTTTGGGTGTTCAGGGTCTTCAGTGTCTTTTGGGTCTTAGGGTTTTTTGTGTCTTCAGGGTCTTTTGAGTCTTTGGCATCTTCAGGGTCTTTTGGGTCTTTTGGTGATTCTGGGGTATTTAGGGTTTTTGGGTATTCAGTGTCTTTTGGGTATTTTGGGTCCTCAGGGTCTTTTGGGTCTTCAGGGTCTTCAGGGTCTTTTTTGGTCTTCAGTGACTTTTGGTCTTTGGGGTATTTTCAGTCTTCAGGGTCTTTGGGGTATTGTGGGTCTTCAAGGTCTTTGTGGGTCTTTGGTGACTTTTGGGTATTCAGGGTCTTCTGTCTTTTTGGGTCTTCTGGTTATTTTGGTCTTTGGGGTCTTCAGGGTCTTTTTGGGTCTTTGGTGATGTTTGGGTCCTCAGGGACTTTGGGTCCTTGGAGTCTTTTGGGTCTTAGGGGTGTTTTGGAGTGTTTTGGGGTCTTTGAGGTCATGGGGGTCTTGGGGGGTCTTCTGGGTATTTTTGGTCTTTGGGGTCTTCAAGGTCTTTTTGGGTTTTTGGTGATTTTTAGGTTTTTGGGGTATTTGGGCTGTTCAGAGTAATCAGGGTCTTTTGGGGTCTTTAGGATGTTTGGGGTCTTGCAGGTCATGTGGGTCTTGGGGTGTTCTGGGTCTTCTGGGTCTTTGGGGTCTTTTGGGTATTTGAGTTCTTTGGGGTCTTTTAAGGTATTTTGGGTCTTGGGGGTCTTTGGGCTGTTCAGGGTAATCAGGGTCTTTTGGGTGTTTGGGGTCTTGCAGGTCACGGGGGTCTTAGGGTCTTTGGGGTCTTCTGGGTCTTTGGGGTCTTTTGGGTATTTGGGTTCTTTGAGGTATTTTGGGACTTGGGGGATTTCTGGGTCTTGGTGGTCTTGGGTGTCTTTTGGGGTCTTCGGTGTCTTAGGGGTCTTTGGCATTTTGGGTGTTTTGGGGGGTCTTCATGGTCTTTTGGGTATTTTGGGGTATTTGGGGTCTTGGGAGGTCTTGGGGTCTTCTGGGTCTTTGGGGTCTTGGGTTATTTGGGGGTCTTCTGTGTCTTGGAGTCTTGTGGGTCTTGGGTGGGTCTTTGGGGTCCTCTGGGTCTTTTGAGTCTTAAGAGTCCTCACGGTCTTAGAAGTCTAAAGTCTTTAAAGGCCTACGGGGTCTCAGCAGTCTTAAGGGTCGAAAGGTACATTCTAATTGTACGTAAATAATAGACATATAGTCACACGGCTGGACAGACGGACAGACGGACGGAGGGAGGGACGGAGAGAAGGAAGGATGGACAGACGCACGCTGAGACCGAGCTCTTTACCTCCGCCACCGAAGGTGAAGGAGGTTAAGTTTTCACCCCTCTCTGTCTGTTTGTCTGTGTGCAGGATATCTCAAAAAGTTTTGGACGGATCCGTATCAAATTTGGTGGGCAGGTTGGGTGTGTGACAAGGACGAACTGATTCGATTTCGGTGAACATCCGAATATGGATACGAGAATTATTTAATCTTTAAAGTGATTCTTCACCATTGAGAGATTGGACCAAAAAGGATATATAATAAATTTAAAAAATGTAATGGGCCAGATATGTTCTCCTGGATCAGGCATTACATGGCGGAGGTATGTGCTCTACCGAGTCCCCTTCTAGTTTTATAACGAGATTGCTCTTTCCTTTTCCACAACGTTTCAGGGTCTTTTGGGTCTTACTCATTCATTGTAATTCCTTGTCAATGACAACATGTCATTCATCTTTACTCATTCCTTGTCAATAGAGGTAAAAATCAAAAACCAATGAGTACATATGTAGTTCTTATCAATTCTTTAAAACACCCTGTCTTGTACAGACTTATTTGGGAGAAAATCTCATCGAATCACTGTCAGTATTTGCCTTAAGGCAGATCAAAATTACTCAACCAAACTTAGTGGTGTAATATTGGTTAGAGTGTCCGCTCTGAGTTTAGGAGGCCGGCAGTTCGTAACCCCAGCTGAGTCAAACAAAAGACAAAATTATATTGTGCTGTTTCCTTGCTTTGTGATCAGCATTTAAAAAGAATAGAGCATGGACAAATAACCATATGATGGCCTTCGGAGCACAGGCCTGATGGGCCGAATGGCTTCCTCCTATGTTGAAGTTCCTTGAAAGAGAACTCCGATTTATTTGTTCTATAACATTTCCAATGACACATACTGGGTTTGTGTTATAGTAATTCCCCCTCTGTGGGCTGGCACTTCTCCTACACACAAGGTGATCATGATTCTATCAAATAAGTACCATCACACATTCATGCCATGTTTCCTTGTGCATTTCAGGCCATGGAGTAAAAATCACCATGACATGATTGAGCAGATGCAGACGAATGAATCAATGTATCCATGGTGGCCTTCATTGTTTTCAGAAAGGACACCAAAATGAAATCCCGTCGTTTCTTGTACGTGGATAAGTAACCCAAAATGATACAAGAAACGCAGACATCTTGATGATGCAGTAGCTGCAGCTGTGGAGGACGACGGGAGAGTTTGAAACAGTGAAGGGCTTACCTTGCGTTTGCTTTTGTTGTTCCTTTATGTAGCCTTCTCTGTCTCGAAGGGCCATGTGGTGATTTGATTTCGTCAGAGTGACCTTTGCCACCGAAGGTGGACAGAGGTTATGTATTCACTCAACCCTGCCTGTTTGTCTGTAAGTAGTATATCTCAAAATTTATGGACGGATTCAGACGAAACATCGTGGAAAAGTTGGGTGTGGTTGAAGGATGAATTGAATCGATTTTGGTGAAGATCCGGATCCAGTTAGGAGAATTTCAAGTGATTCTTCAGAATTGAGAAATCAGGATAAAAACTACGTTGGGCACCGTATTTCAAAATGTTGGGGACAAGTTACGTATGACAAATGTTGCTAGATGAGTTTGGTCGGTGACGAGAAAAAGGTTGTGGACAAGTTACGTATGACAAATGTTGCTAGATGAGTTTGGTCGGTGACGAGAAAAAGGTTGTGGACAAGTTACGTATGACAAATGTTGGTAGATGAGTTGGGTCGGTGACGAGAACAAGCTTGACAAGCCAGGAGGCGACGATGGTTCACGGGCATTATTGAGGAAGCCCTACTGTAAAAACCTATCTCTTCCATCAAAATTGACCAAATGAAATCGCATTTTTTTATATTTTGTAATTATGGACATTACGCACAGCTTCGAGGAAATTAAATTGCAAGAAAAAAAATCGAGAAAAAAAATAAACAAAAAGTTCAAGTGGGCGTGGCTCCGCTCACAAGGGGCGTGGGACGCTCCTCATACAAAGACACAACCAGACCATGATATCGAGCTTGTATCCAAGTTTCATCAAGATCGCATCAAACGTCACAGAGCTATGCTCTGGAGAGAGAGAGTCACAGACAGACAGACAGACACACAGACACAACAAAAATAGTGGTCACTGATGGCGCCCACGTACCAATTATATTTTGGTTCAGCTCCGGATGTATATCCGGCTATCAGTGGGATACAAAACATAAACTGTTCAGCCTGGTGGAGGAATTCGCTCCACCAAGTGCCGTTTTCTTCGCAGCTAAGATTTATAATTCAATAAGAGTCGATTGGTCATTCGTCCATTTACGGGTGAGAGACGTGATTGGTCTTTCAGTATTTATATGGTAACTGTGATTGGGATTACGTACCGTACATGTTTGGGAACCTGGATGGTGCGCATTTCTATCGATGCCATTGCTGATAATCCACCAATAAGCGTTGAAACCGGTATGATGCCTCATTAAGGCATGTAGCATTTGGGTTCTCACGCATCTGCTGTATGTAAATGCTTGCATCTGTGTTGGGACTTGGGGAGAGTTCGAAACAGTGAAGGGCTTACCTTGATTCAACTTTTGTGGTTGCTTTACGCAGCCTTCTGTGACTAGAAGAGCTGAGTGGAGATTTGATTGGATCGTCCTAGTTGCATTTGGGATGGATGATTCGATATGAGAGCCGATTTGGTTGTATCTCATTCTGGGAATATTTTTCACATTCCACATAACTTATGACCATGCCTTTGTCAGATTGTCTCTGTATTTTTTTTTCTTTCTTTATTACTTGCGAGAATTGAAGATTTTTCACGTATATTGGTTGGTTGCATGCGTTATTCTGTTTGTCTGTTTATCTGTCTGTCTGTTTTTATGTTTATCGCTGAGACGTCACAATTTTAAACCGATCTTCATGAAACTTCACCAAAGGATAGAGTTTGTCATGAGGAAGAAGCCCATTGTTTTTTGAGGTCAAAAGGTCAACATAGGCCAAATGTCAACAACTTTGTCAAATTTATACAATCCACAATTTTCATCTGATTGACTTGAAATTTGAAGAGGATTTGCACATTTGGTTATTGAATTCAACCACCAATGATTATTTTTTTTTTTTTTAGGTCAAGTGAGTCCAAAAGGCCAAAGCTCAATAAATTTGGGGGGGGGATTTCTAAAATCCTCAATTTTCATCCAATTGACTTGAAATTTAAAAAGGATTTATATTTCAGGTCACTGAATTCAACCAGGTAATTATTTTTGAGGTCAACGTCGACCAAAAGGTCAACATAGGCCAAAGGTCAACAACTTAGGTGGAATTTCTAAAATCCTCAATTTTCATCTGATTGACATGAAATTTGAAGAGGATTTATATTTCAGGTCACTGAATTCAAATAGCCAATTATTTTTGAGATCAACTTCGGCCAAAAAGTCAACATAAGCCAAAGGTCAACAACTTAAGTGGAATTTCTAAAATTCTCAATTTTCATCCCATTGACTTGAAATTTGAAGAGGGTTTGCATATGAGTTCACTGAATTGAAGCACCAATTATTTTTGAGGTCAACATCGGCCAAAAGGTCAGCATAGGCCAAATTTCTAAAATTGTCAGTGTTCATCTGATTGACTTGAAATTTGAAGAAGATTTGCACATTTGGTTATTGAATTCAACCACCAATGATTTTTTTTTTAGGTCAAGTGAGTCCAAAAGGCCAAAGCTCAATAAATTTGGGGGTGGGGGGTGGGGGGGTGGGGGGGATTTCTAAAATCCTCAATTTTCATCTGATTGACATGAAATTTGAAGAGGATTTATATTTGAGGTCACTGAATTCAAATAGCCAATTATTTTTGAGATCAACTTTGGCCAAAAAGTCAAACATAAGCCAAAGGTCAACAACTTAGGTGGAATTTCTAAAATTCTCAATTTTCATCCCATTGACTTGAAATTTGAAGAGGGTTTGCATATGAGTTCACTGAATTGAACCATCAATTATTTTTGAGGTCAACATAGGCCAAAAGGTCAGCATAGGCCAAATTTCTAAAATTGTCAGTGTTTGTCTGATTGACTTGAAATTTGAAGAGGAGTTACACATTTGGTCACTGAATTCAACCACCAATTTTTTATTTAGGTCAAGTGAGACCAAAAGGCCAAAGGTCAATAAATTAGGGTGTATTTCTAAAATCCTCAATTTTCATCCGATTCACTTGAAAGTTGAAGAGGATTTATATTTCAGGTCACTGGATTCAACCACCAATTATTTTTGAAGTCAACATTGGCCAAAAGGTCAACATAGGTCAACAACTTATGTGAGATTTCCAAAATCCCTAATTTTCATCTTATTGACTTGACATTTCAAGAGGATATATATTTCATGTCACTGAATTCAACCAGGTAATTATTTTTGAGGTCAACATAGACCAAAAGGTCAACATAGGCCATAGGTCAACAACTTCGGTGAGATTTCTAAAATCCTTAATTTTCATCGGGTTGACATGAAATTTGAAGAGGATTTATATTTCCTGTCAATTAATTCAACCACCAATATATTTTGAGGTCAACATGGGCTGAATTTCTAAGATTGTCAATTTTCATCTCATTGACTTGGGATTTGAAGAGGAGTTGCATATTTGGTCATTGAATTCAATCACAAATTACTTTTGAGGTCAAATTTGTTTCATAGATTTCACAAGTATCGTGACATCTTTCTTGTTTATTTATTTATTTTTATACAAGTTCTAAGGCTCATAATGGAGCTGCCACTCTCACACACATGGACATACTGATGAGACAAACACTTAACACAGCCAATGAGCTTGGGGGGAAGTGCCGTCACTTCCTGAAATACTCTGGGTACCAGCGACGTCACAACGATGGCATCACTTTTCTCATTGCACTCAGCGGGGCATATCCTCAGTAAGAAATCCCTCATCCACATGGATGCACACTGATGGGGATTGTCTGTGCTCTATCATTTTAAATGTTGAGTGTCAAGCAAGGAAGCAGCATGTACCATTTTGAAAGTCTACAAACAAGCAATCATTAATTTTCTTTTTGTCAAGACCAAACCCAGGAGAACTGAATAAAAACGAGTACTCCTAACATTTCCACCATATGGAATTTTTTCCATTTTCCGGAAACCATGGCTCAATGGAGTTGCTTCTTATTTCACATCAGATTCCACTCATTTCATGTACTCTCCTCACATCAGCTTGATTCACATCTTTGTACCTCAGCACAGTTTTACATTGGCAATCCTTTGAATGAACTGCTGTGTGCTAATCAAGGGAATTCATGAGACAGGTAGGGAACATAAAGACTAGGTTTCATCCCACTCATGGCAGAACTCCCATCTCCAGGGTAACTTGCAACACCCATGTGTCATGGATCTCTCAGCAATTAAAGCCCACAGGAAAGTTGGTGTGAGGAAGGCTTTGTGAGGTGCTGCAGTGTATGAAGATAAAAAATATGAGAGAGCAGAGGGTGCGAGACTGGAATTGAGACTATTTTTCACCTTATAATTCTGATGTGACAAAATGCTGAATATATGACGATATATTCCCGATATGACTTGTTGAATCTTCCATTAATTTATTCAGAGGGAACTATGTCTTGTCCAACATTGGTTGAAATTCAGATGTGACATCATGTGCATTTCACAGACAATCAGAGACCCCGCAATGACAATTACTACTTCAATGGCTCCCTAATTTTGAGGAGTCTGACAAGTAGAATTTTTCCCAATTATTTTACTAACTTAATTGCCAGGGTTATTTGCTGGGAATAATTTGTAATTAGTTCGGGGTACTAGCGATAACACAACTACTCTTCATGAAAAACACCATGGGATCTTTAAACATCCACCAGCACACCTCGATGGTACACACAGCCTAACGTCCATCGAAGGGACGGTGCACTTTGTGATCCAACACCCTGCCAGTGAAGTAATTGGCTAATTTACAATGAGCTTGGTTATTGAACCCATATGACACAAATCAACGGAAAGTACATCCCTTTTTCACGATCCTCTCAAAGAGATCCATTTGTCATTCAAGATCTGGGAAATTCACTGAGGTTCCTTTATTTTTTTTTTTTTTAAAAACAACCTTACTGTGAATGATCATAAACTTTTGCAAACCGACATGACCATTGTGTGCAGCTCTTCATTGGGAGTAGGATTCTGCAAGTAGTTTTTTTTGAAATATCCCTTCTTATTCTTCGAACATGATGTTGGACGCAAAACGAGGAATTTCTGTCCTTCCAATTTATTAAGCAAGATGATTTAAGGTGGGAACAGCTTGCTCTGCTTCAATCAGTGACCCAATTGTCCTCTGAAGGTTAATTTGAAGAAAGTTGTCTGGTTGATTTAATGTTTTCTTTTAAATTCTGCTTGCGAGGCTCTTTCTCATAGTGGTGTCAGAGGTGGATCCAGAAAACGAAATGTGTTCAGCAGTGTTCGTCTATGTATCTTAGAAATTACTCAAAAATGCACGACCAATATTTTTATGTCAGAATACATGACTTCACCCTCTTGGATCCACTTCTGGTATGTTGTTTTCACAGGATTGCCAACAAGCACATTTTCGAGCTTAAATTATGCGTACAATTGTCTGGCATAATATGGACTGCCTTTTCTCAAATCGAAAGCTACTGCAGGCATTTTCACCACTGAATCCCCCACTAGTCTCACTAACCAACCTCCAGGAAGAGTCCTATCACACCCCGCCAAAAGATGGGTAATTGGTGTCTGTAGGTCAGAAAAGAAACATTCCAAGGATCGCTGTTTCACCCTTTGATGTTCATCAACTCGGACCTGATTATGTTAATCTGACCAAAAGCTTTTTCCTTTGTTATGGATAACATGTTCATTGGCATAAAGTTATCCCATCTGCTCTTGCTCACATCCTTGGGTTGGAAATTGTTTGCTGTAATGCTTCCAATTATCTCTTTTCAGTTTGCTGTAGGTTCAGTACTCCTATAATTATTCCTGTCACCCCATTGATAGATAATGGTGAATTCTCTTCATCTTCCAATGTTAATCTCCTGTTAGTAACTTGTAATTTGGGTTGTCTCTGTTCTGTTCACAACAGTATCATTAGGTAGTGACAATTTGATGTTCAGGGCTGGCAGGATAGCTTAGACTTTAGCGGTATGTTCACTTAACTTTGAGCTATCAAGCCAGGGTTTGAATCTTAACCCAGCTATAAACTCTCATCCTGGTGTTTTGCAGCCATACTGATGCATCAATGTGTACATTGTACGTCAGAAGGATGTAAGCTGAAAGACCCATCTTCTAACACTGATTGTTGGTGAATGTTAAAGATCCCCTGGTGTCGTTCATGAAGAGTAGGCAAGTTATTGCGAACACCTTGCCAAAATTCCAAATTCCTGCCATCTTTCATCAAATGTCAGACCCCACCAGACTGTTTATTTTATTTTTTTACATATTTTGTAAAAAAAAAATTGGATACAGAGTCGAGGCTTGTGGAGGAGCTAGAACACAGAACGGACCAGGACGGAACAGAATGAAAAGAACAGTAGAAATTGAGGGGGATGGGGGAAAATAACAGTGAAAAGAGAGGGGAGGGGGAAAGAACAGTTGAAAGAGGGGAGAGGACACACTTACAGCAGTGTGGAGGAATGAAATAGAGGAAGACTTGGAGGAATAAGGGACATTAGGAAGAACGAGAGCAAGGGGAGGACACAGGGGGTGAGCAAGATGAATACAGCCACAAACTCTCAGTCATAGAAATACATAACAAGGGAAAACTGACAACGAAGCAGTAATGGAACAAAAAAAAATAAAATCATATAAATACATAATAGAAATATAAAGAAAAAGGCGAGGGAGTGGGGGAAGACATGGTAAACTGGAAACCAAGAAAGAGGTATTTTAGGGGAGGTTTAATAGGGGTAGAAAAGATCATGGTTGTGGATGGGTAATGACCTGAGGTAGTGATGTCAAACTCTCTTGAAGCTCTGGATGGAAAAATGAGACTGAACAGACTGTGCAGAACTTAGTTCCACAGGTGAGATAGAAGAGGAACAAATAAGTGGAGGTGAGCCTGGATTTTAGAAGTTTCGCCAGGGAGGTTACTGGCAGACCACGTGCAATTTGCAGGAACCTGGGAGGGACGCATAATAGAAAGGACAGAAGTTGCTAAACCAGAAAGGAGGGGGTAGAAGTCCAAGAGACCACCGACCTGTCTGTGGTGTGAAAGTAAGAGACCCAGAGACAGCTTCATCGATCATGAGAGATTCCTATGATTTCAAAAGCCTTGGTTTCCGTAGTATCAAGCTGGGTACAGTGTGAGGCAGGGGTGCCATCCCAAAGGGGAGAGTAGTACTATATGAAGCTACGGATGAATGGTGAATGATGCGGATGAAGGATGAAAAAACGTTAACAGCCTTCCTCCCCCTTTTCCTACCTCCCCCCCCTCCTCCCCACAAGAAAGCAGGAATAATTGGGCCCGTTAAGGAATTGGTAGTAGTAGTGATAATGAAATGATCATTGATGGAATATTTTAATTTATAAACATATCTCCAGTGTTATTGCCTTGTTGTTGTTGTTGTTTTTTTATATCGGTAACAGTCCTCGAATATAATAATTATCATTAGATTATTAAATTATATAATATCTCGGTTTGGAATTGTTTGTTTCTGGAATATGTTATTTCAGTCCTTGGAATACTGAAACTCTGGGAGATGTATCGGTGAATGACTGTGAGCATATTATTGAGTATTTGTGTGTATACAGGTCCTCAGACCTGAGATCCTGAGATAAGTTGCTGATACTTTCGGTTGTTTTCTTTAATCGCAAATGTTTAATTCTGTATTATAATTTAAAAATATTTTGTGGTGGGGTATTTTATTATTGATACTCAATGCTATTTCCGTTGTATTTTGCTGCTTCTCAGACATTTTCTCTATTTCCAAGGGTCCTCCCTTTGTTGTGAACCGCCCCCTAACCCCCAAGCTGTTGTTTTTTTTTTTCTCCCCAGTTTTAATGATATAATATTTCTGTTGCCATTTTATTTTGCAGCGTTCTTTCATTTCTGTTGAGTGGTTTTCTTTGCTGTTTCCTTTTCAGTTTGTTTTTTTTTAATTTACATTTGTAGTTTGAAATGTCTGACAATTGGCCAGTTATGATTCCTGGTTTTTCACCACCCCCCTTCCCCTGCCTCTTCCACCAATAACTCTCCAAGATACTTCTCTACCATTTATTTGCTGTAGAAGTTTGTGGATATGTACTAATTTTATGGCTGTTGATCATTATTCTCGCCAGAGGAGAGGGTATTGCATTTGGTTCTGTTGTTTGACTTGACTGACTGCCTGCACGCACAGAATGTGCTCACCTAGACCACAAGTGCCACCTGGTGGTATCGAGTATTACACGTTATCATTTTTCAACCGTGCCCCTCTGTAGAGTGTGTACGTCTACATATAAAGTATGTACTGTTATAATGTGAGCATGTCTACAAAGTACATACTATTACAATGCAACTATGTCTATAAAGTTCATGTATAAAGAACGTAAGTGTGTCTATAAATTATGTTCTATGAAAATGGAAATACGTCAGTAAAATATGTGTATCTATAAAATAAGTACATAATGTATGAAATACATACGATAAATCAGAACATGAATGTATTCAATAAAACAGAAAGGTCTGTTTATCCGCTGTATGAAAACAAACCAAGGTCATCAATGCATTGTCTACACACCAGCACACAAACACCACTCAAAATACACCACAAAAAAACTATACAAAGCAAGTCCTGGCATGGTATGCAATTTCTGATTGCTCTTTCTAATTGTATTTGATTTAGCTGAAGTAAAGGATAGCTGGATAGCTCAGAGGCAGTGGAGGGTTTACCTCTTAAGCTGACTACTTTGCAGTGCTGTAACTTTATTCTATGAGGAAGGGTATTAATGGGGGTGTAAAGCCACCAGTGCTCTATGTTAACACCCACTTGTTGAACAATATATGTCCCATGGTGCCAGTGCATTTAGAAAAGAGTAGGCCATTTTCTTCAAGTATTATGATTTATGACCAAGAAAGGAGGCCATATGCTATGTCCTGGCTAACAACAAATGAGATCATCATGTTGTGACAGACTTGGTGGTTGAAGCATCTGCTTTGGCTCTGGGAAGTCAACGGTTTGGACCCTGGCTGAGTCATACCAAACACTTTAAAATGGTGCATGAACTTCATTGCTTGACGCTTACGATTTATAAGGGTAGGGCATTTAAAAGGAAAGATACAAAGTTTTCATCCACAGCCTAATGGAGTGTTGCTCTCCCCTCTGGGCTGGTGCTCCTGCCTCTCACCTTTCTCAGCTTCACGCTGTGGAAACCAAGGCATTTCGGATCATTGGCATCTCCCGCGATGAGGCTGAGTCTTTGGGCCTCTCACTCTCTCACCGCATGCTGGTCGGTGGTCTTTCTGTCTTCTACCGTCTCCTCTCCGGTCCCACCCCCCTGCTTTGTCTGCGATATGTCCCCACCATATTTCCGCAGGGCGCTCAAGGTCCACCAGCAACCCCCTTCTGGTAAAACTACCAAAGTCACAAATCATTTGCTCACCTTCACTCTTTCATTTCTCTTTATCCCCGCCTTTGGAATAAACTCCCGCACTCTCTTCAATCCCATTCTTCCCTCAAGGCCTTCAAAACAGCTGTTCACCACCACCTCTTATCATCCCCCATCCAAAACCACGATCTTTTCTACCCCCGTTTATCCACCCAAGCCCACCTCTTTCAAATTCGCTGCTTTCCCTCCTGAAAGTCCCTGTAATGTCCATCTTGAATTCCCCGTGTTCCCCGCCCCATCCCTCTCCCTTCCACAGATCTCCTAATGTCTCTATTCACCACTGTTTTGTCCTTCCTGCCCCCTTGTTGTGCATTGTGTGTTAGCTCTCATGTGAGCCTCGGGAATACTAGCACAGGCTTTGATGGGCCTAATGACCGACCTCCTCCTGTGTTGAAGTTCCTTGTAAGGAAACATATATTATTATTTGTCAGTACCCTGGCCTAATTCAAAAACATTGACATAATCTCCAGGCAGCATGCATTGCTTGTCAGGTCATGACGTTAATAATAATATGATAACAGTATGAGTTCACTTACAATGAATTTCAACACAGAAGGACTATGAGTTGTCTCCACACCAACATATGCTTGTTTATGCATGCTCTATCGTTTTTAAATGCTGAGAATCATGCAAGGAAGCCTGCCCTAACTACATTCTGTTTTTAGAGTCTTTGATATGACTCATCCAGGATTCAAACCACTGACGTCCCAGACTCGGAGCAGAAACTCTAACTATAACACCACCAAGGCTGGTTACCTTGATCGTATTTCCCGGACTGAGGTGCGGTATTATGTGGATATTTTCATTGGCGTTTTTTTCTTTTTTGAACTCAGTTCTTTGTTCTACCCTTTTTGACCACAGGTGGTTTTGTGTACATGGGCATGATGATTGGGGCCTTGTTTTGGGGTGGCTTGGCTGACAAGATCGGTAGGCGACAGTGTCTACTCATCTCACTGTCCTTCAACGCTTTCTTTACCAGTCTCTCCTCCTTCGTACAGGGCTATGGCATTTTTCTCTTTTGCCGATTCCTCTCTGGCATTGGGTGAGTGTTTTTTTTTACAGCCCATTTAACACAGTAGGGATTTAAGGAAGGAAACATAGGAAAACAGTACCTCCTCCATAATGTTCGTCATCATGATCTATGTTTCCTCTGTCACTGTCTCAACGTTCATTGGCTGATTCCTCGAACTACATCATTTATTGCACTTCCAGTATTATTCATCTTGGAATGCATAAACATACAGCATGCCTCGAACGGACATTTATTATCGGCAAATTAATGCAACGGACAAGGTTACCAATCAAACCGTTGCAACAGAAACACGTCTAATCATGTGGCAATAATCATGGACGATGTTTTTAATATGACGATAAACATTCAAAATAAAGTCAGCTGTGTGCCGACACCATGAATACCTCGTGTGTTATGAAATCATTCAAGGGACATGATGCAGACAACCACTTTCCTTCATGGCAAGTCTGAAGACAACGATGGTTCACGAGCGGTATTTGACGATGTAGATTGTTTCAGAAGTCAAGGATGAGACAATGTGATAATGTTTGACCAAGTTATAAAAATGATCAACATGATGTGGTACGGGTGACGGGTTATTAGCTGCAAAATGTCGAAAACCCGGTTTCGTTCAACAACTTTCAAAATTTGACCTTTGCATCACCTTTAAAGGTCATAATAGTGGTCACTTGCTCGTGAATCAAAAGTTGTAGTACTCGAAGAGCACGACTTGCATACCAACTTTCATTCGAAACAGTTGAAAACTCTAGGAGCTCGATGCCCAATTTATTGATTTTTTTGACATTTTCTAAGTTCGTGACCTTGTGACCTTGACCTTGGGACGAAAATGAAAAATCGAGCTCCGTGGGGCTATGCAGGTGCCATTGGGCTAACCAAATACCGAAACCCCTGTCAGATTCGACAAACCCCCTTGGAGAAGATGTAACTTGAAATTGGCTACCCCCTAAAAACACATGTTTTTTGGGCGTGGCTCCACCCATAATGGGCGCAGCACGCCCATTCTCCAGAAAACACAACCAGATCATGATACAAACCTCGCACCCTAATTTTATCAAGATCGGATCAAAACCCACGGGGCTATGCCCGGGACAGACAGACAGACAGACAGACAGACAGACGGACGGACAGACAGACACACACCCATAACGAATATAGTGGTCACTTACTGGCTCGTGAACCAATAGGTGTGCACAATTAATGTGGCCAACATCAATGAAACAGTCACATTACGATTGGCAAGACATCTTTGCCATATTCGCATCAACTGAATATACTTGAATTGACTCGAGCTAAGCAGGCAGTGTTCAGAGCTAAATTGCTACCACTGTTCTGTGTAACACACACAATTAATGGAGAAGAGAGGATAGAGTGTGGCTTGGATTTAACTGCGATTGAGGCCAAATGAACATTTGGAGAGGGTGCTGATGCAGTAAAGGGTGTGGAATTTAAACAACTTGGTGATGGTTCATCAAATTTAATGGAAACCACATATGAGGATCCGAGTAAATTGTTAACATCAATAAATTAATTTCCTTCCGACAGTTGATTCAAACGTCTCTCACACACTCATCATGCTTCCAACTCGTCCTTGTCTCCCATACACCCACTACACCCACTTCACCCAACCAAGCACCCCTGACCCCTCCAACCTTTCCCCGACCCTTCCATCCATTCTTTCACTCTACCTCCAAACATTGATTGCTCTATGACCTGTTGCTGCGAAACGAAAGCATGGAATCCGCTTGACTTATCTTCACTTTTCAAGTGTACTTGTTTAGGATCTATCTTTATAAATTAAATCATATTTCCAAATGCTTAATAAAGTCGGTTTGTTCAATTCAGTTGTCCATTACAGCTGGCAGTATGTAGAAGGCTATCCCTTCATATCGATTTGAGCTGATTGTTGCCTCATCCTGCAATCACACAAGATGCCACCACTTTTCACACATAAGGGGCTAAGATGTACCCTTGCCTCCAGTGATTGTCCTCCAACATGGCAGCTAGGTGGATGATCATTCACGTGATCCTTGACGTGGCTGAAGAACTACCTTCCCATCCAAGCCATCGTTTTCCTTCATCCCACTACTATTTGTCCAACCATCTCTTCATTTGTTTCAACTGTTACTTTTGACAGTAGCATATTAACAAAATCCCTTTCAAAGATATTTTTAAATGATGATTTTAAATAAATAGAACAGCTGCACGAGAGATACCAAATACACAGCAAGCACCACAACAAACCTCGAAATTAAACGAGCTTCTTTAATAATTGTATTAAATTAACAGGAAAAAAAATGTAACACTCAAGCGTACTATCTACTCTTCAGTCGTCATACCTATTAGCCTTTTCATTACCGAGTTCAATGCGTAATGTAGTCCGCATTGCTACGTCTGCGCTGATCTACCTTAGGATCCCAATTAGTTTGGATGAGAAGGTTTAATAGAATTTAATGAAATCAGATCAAACGCTCCATGGGGTCAGGGCTCTTGAGGAGTGACTGCTTCTCAGGAGGTTATGCTGAGATTATCCACTCGGTTATAAATTTCTCTTTGTGATGCTGTTTAATGCAATCAGCTGAGTGCCGTGTACAGTGGGTATAAAAATGTGCCATGTACAAAATACAATCGCTCTCATGACACTAGTTTAAATTTTTATTGAAATAATTTCAGAGAGATTGCACTCATGAATTGCCACCCTTTGGAATAAACATCTGTTTAGCGCATTCAGATACCACCCAAACATAGTGCGACAGTGTAAGAATGGGACGTGAGTAATGTTTCTGTATCTAGTTACACAAGACCACTGAAGGTCGAATTTTATTTTATACCAGAGCTAGGTGTATGTATCGGTGTATTTATGTGTATATGTAGGGCTGACAGGCCTAGAGGTATGCACATTGATCTTAAGCCGTCTAGCCCAGGTTAGAATCATGACCCAGCTATAAACTGTCAAGCTGTCATCCTGGTTTTTCACAAGCAGGGTGATTCATCGTTGTTCGTGCCATCCCACAGATGGACATTAAACCTGGTTTCACATCTGCTGGCATAAGTTGGTGGACATTTATGATCCCATGGTGTCCGTGAAAATTATGAGAGCTATCATTGGCATCATGGCCAAATTCTCAATTCTTGCCCTAACTACTGTTGAGAGAGTGATGGCAAACTACTCAGTATAACCCTTGCCAAGAAACTGCTTCGGCAGCACCGATGTTCTGCAACACAAACTATATGGGATATCAGTCAGTCAGGGTGTGTATAATAGAGTGGCCTGCAAAAGTATTCACCCCCACCAATAATGCCACATTTAGATGAATTACAAATTTCGCAGAAACAATTTTTCGAAATGAACTTTTTTTATTCGTAACAGATGAGATCAAACTAAACACTGTTATAGTTTAAGGAGGTTACATGTCAGGAATACCTGATAAAAACAAACAAACAAACATGTAAACATCAAAATTCACTGGTTACCCTCGCCGAAGGATTCGTAGAGGGTATTGCTTTTGGGTCCGTTTGTTTGTCTGTTTGTCCACACAGAACTTTTGTGTTTTTCTCTGCAACTGGGCAGATTGAGACGAATTGTTCACCATTGGTGCGACTACTCATGTAGAATGTTTTACTGATAATTATGATGTCATAGGTCATGGGGTGTGGCAGCGATATTAGAAAAGTGGAAAAACTTTGGACCTCTGTATCCCTGAAACCGCACAAAGGAAAAAAAAAATTGAAACTTGGCACACAGCAAGTACTCCATATGTGGAATGAGTGTGGTTTTTTATGACATCATAGATGCCCTTGTTATGACGTCATCCTTTAATATGTATAACGCCACATCCGATCAGTTTGAAAAATTTTGAGGGTCATCTAGGGAAAAAATGGTCCACAGAAAAAAGTTTCATGATGTCATCGGTCACGTTATTCGGCAGTCATATTGTTAAAAAAAACACAAAACCTTCAAACATCTTCTCTGAAGTGCCTGAACAGATCGAAGCGAAACGTTATATGTATGACTGCCTGTCCATGAGGAGCAAAAGATTCACACATATGATGTCATTGGGTACATGGATTGACAGCTATATTGAATTTACCATAAAACCTATAAAAAAAAATTTTCTCCAGAATGGCTGGACAAATCGAGGGGAAACTTCGCACAAGTGTTCCCCAAGCCATGGGTGTACAAGTGGCAGATAGCTAGTACTCATGGGGAATGTGAGATCTTTTTATGACGTCATAGGTGCCTTAGTTATGACGTCATAATTGCATATGTAGAACGCTACATCCGATCAGTGAAAAAAAGTTTGAGGGTTATCTCGGGATAAAATAGTCCAAAAAAATTATTTGATGACATCATCAGTCACATGATTTGGCAGCCATTTTTTATTTTTTTAAACATTCAAAAAATCTTCTTCTCTGAAATGGCTGAAAATATTGAGGTGAAGCTTTACACATATGACCGCCTATCCATGAGGAACAAAAGATTCACACATATGATGTCATAGGTCACATGGTTTGACAGCCATATTGGATTTACCCTAAAACCTATAAAAATACACCACTCAAAAGAAGCCCTGGTGAGGGTTTGCAATCTCTGATTGATATTTTTCTTGTATAAGTATTCAGCCCCTTAGGTCTGTACTTGATGGAAGCACCTTTTGCAGCAATGACTGCTATGAGTATTTTTGAGAAGGTCTCTATCAGCTTTACACAGTGAGATGATGAAATCTTCATGTGAAAATTGCTCTGCTGAGAATTTGATGGGCATCATCAATAGACCACAATCTTCAAGTCTCACCATAAATGTTGAATTGAGTTTATTTAAGTCAGGACTTGACTGGGTCCCTCTAGAACATTAGTTTGCAACCTACGGTCCATGGGCCACTTGTGGTCTGCGAGTAAATGGCAGGTGGTCCGTAAGTTACTTCTAAAAAAATAAAATAAAGTACATGTTTACTCAATAAATGCAGGTCGTTCAATTTACCTCCTCGACTTTCAACATCTTCTTTTTTTATATGTCCTTTATACAATACTGTTCTGCATTTTCTCGCTTTTGATGCAATTCTAAGCAGAGCATTCAAAACGGCCGTTTTAACCGAAACAGATACAAATATTAACTTTCCGTTTGTGTTCAACAATGACGTATATCACAGGCTGCCACAGTGTTACGTCACATCCTGTGTGTTTTTCATGTTTTGGGTGACCCTGACAACACCTTGGGTCAATTTCGATCAAACTTTGTACACATGTTAATATTACATGCATAAATAGACAGTATAAGTTTCAATATAATAAGTGCAAAACTGTTTGAGAAATAGCCATGTGTAATTCACAAAATTCCCCATTGGTTTATAATGGGCAATAATATAAAGTGATGCAGAATCCAGATCCTGATATTTAACATCACTAAAAGTCACATATCCTTTTGCACTGTGGATTTCTATCAGATGTTAAAATTTCATCCAAATCGGTTAAGAATTGTGACCTGTAGAATGAATAGAATTTTTTTTAAATCACGCCAATAGCTAAAAACTTTGACGTCATACTCTTGCGAAAACTGTGCATAATTTGTACTAACATGCATTTTAAAACATTTAGATATTCCATTGAAGTTTGTTTTGGCGTCAACAGGAAGTCGCTACGACTTCCGGTTACCGAGTTATGTTCAAAAGCTTGTTTTCACCTTTTTTTTCACGTAACCTCGTGACGTTAAGTGCGATTATGACGTGATTTGATCCCAGACTATTTCAGCAAGATTGGCTATCACGTGTTAAAATTTGAGAACGATTGCTTCAGTAGTTTCGGCTGCACACGAGCGTAAATATTTTTTTAAAATGACGTCAATAGGCAAAACTTTGACATCATACGCTTGCGAAAACTATGTGTAATTTGTAATAAGATGCGTTTAGTAATCATTTAGATATTTGAATGAAGTTGAATTTGGCATCAACCGGAAGTCACCGAGTTATGTCCAAGAATGTGTTTTCACGTTGTATGACGTCACGTCGTGACGTTTAGTCCGATTAAGACGGGGTTTGGACGCGGACCGTCTCAGGTGGATTGCCTACCAGGTGTAAAAATTTAAGAACGACTGGTCCAGCTGTTTGGGCTGTAGACGACCGGACAAACAAACAAACCAACAAACGGAACAGACCAACATACTTGACAAAATCGAAGATTTCTCCAAGTAACAAACAAACAGACAGACAGACAGACAGACAGGGGTGAAAACATAACACCCGTCCATCTTTGGTGGGCGGAGTTAATGAGAGTATCGGAAGATTCAACATTTTTAAATTGGCACTTCGATTTGTGTTGATAGTGTTAGGGGAGAAGCAAAAAGGGGAGATGAGAGGAAAGTAGAAATCATTTTGTACCTGAATATCTTAAGGAATCGGCTGAGAATTAGTAACAATTTTTTTTGGCCTTTCGTGAAGAGAAAACAGCAAGGGAGGGATAAGAAAGAGGATCACAAAGCCGACCGTGACTGGAGGGCGAGGAAAGAAAGAACTCGGGGAGGAGTCAATGAGATAGCAGGTGGTGCCGAGCACAAGGCCAACAGAACGCAACAATAAAGGAAACGCAAAATGGTGCAAGTTCTCCTTCCTCTTCTTCTTCTTATTGTTTTTTAGAAAGTATAATGCAGGAATTCGAATAAGTGTTGGAATATTGATGTAAGAGGGAATGGAAGGAAAGAACGATGTACGGGTGTGGAATTAAGGGGTTAATGAAGTGAGCTAAAATAGCCGAAGCAGAGCTTACAAGGCAGATTGCAGGACATCAAAATAACCAAACAGTTCTGCAGCAAGATACCTAAATGAGCACACAGCACTCACAACAGTCAACACAAACAATGAATGGCAATACAGACAAATCATGAATGGTGGACTTAGCTATGGAAGCGAGTCATTCATAGCAGAGAAAAGAAAGATTTCCTTCACCAAAAACTGGAAACCAAAGGAAAGAAAATTTCTAAATTTAGAAGTTAAGAATTTTTTTTTCAAGCTTTCTTTCTTGGCTCCTATTTTTATATGCTAATTCATCTCTCATTATCATAGTTTATCCATGTAGCAAGAAATCGGTTGATCTGCAATTTGAATAAGGGTGCGCGCATGCATGCGTGCACACACACACACACACACACACACACACACACACACACACACACACACACACACACACACACACACACACACACACACACACACACACACACACACACACACACACACGTTTCACCAGTCTATTGTACCTGATGAAGCCGGCTGAGAAGCTGGTGAAACATTGCCTGAGACTCGGTCTGCTCTCATATTTTTGATCAAATTAGCGGAGTCGATCTAGTTTTTTACTTTTGGTTGTAAGCGCCTTCTTTAAAAATGTGTAATCCCAACCACCCCATCACATATATATATATATATATATATATATATATATATATATATATATATATATATATATATATATATATATATATATATATATATATATATATATATGTGATGGGGTGGTTGGGATTACACATTTTTAAAGAAGGCGCTTACAACCAAAAGTAAAAAACTAGATCAACTAGATCTATATATATATATATATATATATATATATGCATAACATCAATAAATATGGTCAATATAATCCATACCCCTCCCCCCACTGGGAAGCATAATACACGTCCCACATGTATGCATTAAGTAAAATCGATGAATTCTAACATGCCTGAACAACAGCCACTAAAATGTGAAATTTGCTTCTTCGTTTATGGTAATCGATTATGTTGTTCCCTACAGTGTCGGTGGTACCATGCCAATCGTGTTCTCATACTTTGCTGAGTTCCTATCACGGGAGAAACGTGGAGAACACTTGAGCTGGATGTGCATGTTTGGCATGATCGGTGGTATTTATGCTTCAGCCATGGCATGGGCAATCATCCCTCACTACGGTAAGAGACAGGATACAAAAGCCACGTGATCCAAGTTTGGTTAATGCCTGACGTCGTCTGACTTTGGAACATATGGTCTTCATGAAAAGTATTGACTTCACAATGGAAAACTAGTCTTTATAAAGACAAGAATCGGTATGCGTTGGCGGGAAAATAAGGACAATTAATTTTCGCAATGAAATGTTTTGAGCTGCACTAATCACCACGAGAAAGAGGACGAAGCAACGTTTCTGGCATGAACCATTCTTCAAAGCAAGAGAGCTTTTGGCGGACTTAGTCAGACTGTACGAAGTCGGAACAGTACTTTCTTTTTGATATGTAATTGTCCCAGTTGATTTTCCAGATCTGCTTGTGTAGATCAGAGGCAAGATGCTGTATGGCAGACACATACTGCAGGTCAGGATCCGTGCAGCTATTCTCTGGGTCACGGTCCCTCAACAATGAAGCAGGGTTTATTTTAACGTGCAGTAGACCCTTACTTGTGCAGTTCTAAATCAATTTGTGCAGTTCCAAATCCAATTTTGTGCAGTACTAAAATTTATAATAAAAACTGAGTTTATATTTATCATAAAATTTATAATGAGACATTGAGTAGTTGGCATGGCTGTTCCAAATTTCTACGCGTTTTGAATGCACTTGGATATTTACGGTTATACTTTTAGCGAATGATACTAATTTTATAGGCTCCAGTGAGGCATCCTGTGTTGTGTACTTTGCCAGAGGATACAAAGGAACTTAAAATCTATAAAATGTTAAAAAAAAAATAGCCATTACAAATGCTTCTCAGACTCAGAGAATCTCAAACACTGGGCCATGGCACCTACCTCAAAAATTTGTGCAGTTCTAAAATTTCCTTAAAATAAACCCTGCAATGAAAGCATCTCCATGAACGATTTACCATTTTGGAGCAATTAGCATTTGTTTTTAGATGTCCAGATCAATGAGACAGAAACTGCACTTTTTAAAGAATGGAATATTTTGATAACATCATAGTTTGGCTAACTTTTGTTTGCCAAAGCAAAATGTTGTCTTATACTTTCAAATAAATGGAATATCTCATGTAATCTGAAAGCTTGCATTTACACTTAATTATTAGCCCTCCCCCCCCCCCACATAGCAGGAAATGGGGGCTTGCCTTCACCCCTGTGTGGTGTGTCTGTCTTTCTATCTATCCAGGCCATAACTTTTTTTTACCATTTGAGATTTTGTCATCAAATTTTCAACAAACCTCTATTATGAGAATATGGAGAAGATAATTAAAAATTGGGGTAATACCCTTGGGCACTCACCTGGTAGAATAATGATACTGAGGATGAAGTCAACATCGGACGGAATCAGCAAAGTGTACCAATGAACCAATGTTAGAGCAAATACATATTTTGGGTGGCACCCCTCTGTGAATCCCCATAGAGCCAGATATTTTGAAATAGCAAGAACAAAGTTTGTTGGTACATCACAGGTGATGGAGGTTGTGGTCAAGTTTAATCAGAATTGCGTGTGTCGTTTCAGAGAAGAAGGCAAATACATATTTTGGGGGGCAAACCCCTCCTGCCCCCAATACATTTCCTTCGACCCTGATTTTTTTATAATGGTGTGAACAAACTTTGGTACATCACAGGTGATGGAGGTTGTGGTCAAGCTTCAGGGTTGTGTGTGTAGTATCGGAGAAGAAAGCAAATACATATTTTAGGGGGCAAATCCCCATAGACCCCCCAGACCGGAATATATATATATATATATATATATATATATATATATATATATATATATATATTAATGGTGTGAACAAACTTTAGTACACCATGGGTGATGAAGGTTTTGATAAAGTTTCATTGGAATTGTGTGAGTAGTTTCTGAGAAGAAAGCAAATACTTATTTTGAGGGCCAACTCCCTGGAGACCCCGTAAGGTCCTGATTTTTATGCCTCCGCTGACAAAGTCGCCAGCAGCATTATGTTTTTGGGTTGTCCGTCCGTACCAAATGTACGTACGTCCGTCCATGCAAATTTTATCTCTTTTCTCTGCAACCGCTTTTCCGATTGGCATAACATTTTCAACATTTGTGCGACTTCTCATGTGGAATGTTTTAATCATAATCATGATGTCATAGGTCATGTAGTGTGGCAGCCATGTTGGAAAAAAGGAAAAACTTTGGACCTCTGTATCACTGAAACCGCTCCATGGAAAAAATTGAAACTTGGCACATGTGAAGTACTCCCCATGGGAAACAAGGGTGAATTTCTTTTATGTCATAGGTGACTTCGTTATGACGTCATAATTGCATACGTCGAACGCTTTATCTGATCAGTATGAACATTTTTGAGGGTCATCTAAGGCTAAATTGTATGGGGGGGAATAATTGATGACATCATCGGTCACGTGGTTTGGCAGTTATATTGTTTTTAACATAAAAACATTCAAAAATCTTCTTCTCCAGAACGGCTTGACTGATCGAGGGGAAATTGCACCCGTGATCCCTAATCCTTGCGGATACCAGAATGTTTACGAATAACTAATGGGTGACATGGTCTGGCAGCCATATTGGATTGTACGAAATCTTTGAAAAATTCTTTCTCTTGAACTGCTTCATTAATCGACATGAAACATCAAAATTGTGATGTCGTAGTCATGGGGAATATATGTTTTCAATTTCAACCTGATCGGGTGCATGGTCTGGCAGGCAAAATTATTTAATATTTTGAATCTTAGTTCAGGGATTTAAATCAAACTTGGTACAAGTATGTATAATGATGTAATGATGTCGATGGAGGCACATCTAGTGACGTCGCGATGTCGAAGAGTGCCATTCTAGTTTTTAATGCCGTGAACAAACATTCATACATACTGGGTGATGAAGATTGTGGCTGACTGACTGACTGACAGACGTACGACGCGGCATACCATCATCACCCCGGAACATGGTTCCAGGGTGAGTTAAAAATTGGGTCAAGATGTGAAAGTGCAAAGTCAGAGTAACTATAAATAGCCTTTATTAGCCTAGCCAGAGCGCTTCAAGAACAAGATTCCCCGTTTTTAGCTCATATGGAATGTAGTTCTCGGGAGCTTATGGGATGGTGCGTCATCCATCCGTCCGTCTGTCCAACCGTCCATCCATCCACAAACACTTCCAACTTCTTCTCTGAGACTGCACACACAATTTTGATGAAATTTGACCACAACCTTCATCATCCATAATGTAGCAAAGTTTGTTCACGGCATAAAGAACAACAACTTGGGACCGCAGGAAGTTTACGGGGAGTCGCCCCCCAAAATAGGTATTTTCTCTCTTCTCAGAAATGACACATAATTCCAATGAAACTTGACCACAATCTTCATCATCCATGAGGTACCAAAGTTTGTTTACTGCATTTAAAAAATCGGTGTCTGAGGGGTATACTGAGGGAGATTATGAGGGGGTGGGGCGGGGGAGGTGTTGACCCAACAAAAGAGGTATATGCTTTGTTCTCAGAAACTACACACATAATTCCGATGGAACTTGACAACTTTCATCAGTTTGTTCTTGACATGAAAATATTGGGGTCTCAGTGGGTGTACGTGTGGTGTAGCGGGCCTGCGGGGGCAGGGCATGATGTGGGGGAGCGTGGTGGAGGAGTGGTCGGCGTGATCACGTGCTTGCACGGGATATAGGAGTGCGTGCCGCCTGAGGCGTCGTAGTGGTTGCTGTAGCCGTTGTGGCCTGGGAGCCTGTGAGTCGTGTGGCTTGTAGAGTGCATCGAGTACATAATAAAGGGGAGTTACGGGCAACGTGCGCTCACGCTCTCGCTCGTGCAATGAAGCAGGGTTGAACTGTTCCCCTGCTCGTGTCTGCCTTGGAGCACCACTACCACGACACCACAGTTTGGCGACGAGGCTGTTTGGATCGGCGTGTGCAGGGTGGTTGGGTTCGGATCGGCAGCGAGTAACTCAGCGCACCCCGCGCGGTTCGAGGTCCCGGAGGAGCGCATCGCGAAGAGAGCATCGCAGGTTCGCGCGCGCCGCACGCACAGGCTCTGGGGCCAGGTGTCTCACTAGCACGGCCAGCTCAGGCATGACAGGAAGTCGGGGCACGGCACACGGACGCGTGCCCGCCTTCGTCGGAGTCGACTTCGAATTGTTTTCTGAACAGTTGGGCTGCTTTTTCCACGGTCACGTTGAGTGGACAACGGCCGCGCTCGGAGTTCGTTTAATTGAGGCTTGGCAAATCTCGGGGATGGTTTCTGCGAGGTCACGGCTAAAGAACGAGGACACGCAGTTCAGCTCGGACGCGGCGTCAGACGTCGCGCAAGCTCTGAGGAATGTCCGGGGTCTCGATGGTCGGTGCGCAGCAGATGATCCGGAGGTCAGAGCGATGTTCCAGGTGCGCACGGCCGCGCGCACGGTCTTCGGCGCGGGTCGTGGCCGAGCGTTGCAATGCAGTCAATCGGACGGCGGTCTGAGCACTCGGGGACGTCTACGGTGTGTGTGCCGAGAGTCATCGGCCATCATAACGGTCATGGATGGCGGTGTACGAAGTGACCCTTGCGTCCCGGGTCGAGACCTACTGCCGGTACGGTGTTCGGTACATGGCATACACTTTAACGCCCCGGGTCGAGTCTTGCAGCCTGGGTACAGAGATCCCAGCGACCCGGAACGGGGGATGCTGCCCGTGTTAAACCTGCCTTCAATTGGTCCGGAGGTGACAAGATCAATGGCAGGGGAGGTTGAGATGACCGGGGCACTGATGCTGCCCGTGTAGAACCTGGTTCCAATTGGTCCGACGGTGACAGGACCAATGCCAGTGGAGGTCGAGGTGATCGGGGCACTGATCGGGTGTCGAGTTGAGTCCACTCGTGCTGCCCTCGCATCGCACGCGTATGCCGGTGAAGCGCTGCCGGCAGTTGGTGGGGCACATGTCTTGGTTGCCCAGCGGGGTCAGCGGGTTGCGCTCCTGCGGTTCGTGGTGCGAGGGGAGGGGCTCGCATTTCCTGTTTCGGAGTTCGTACCTCCAGATGCACCTGTGCCTCCTTCGGGGCACGTGCCTCCGTGTGGGCCCGGGCCTCCCTCGAGACGCGAGGGTGGGGTTCCGGCGACGGGGGCCGCGACGATGCAACGTGAGCTGCCGTTAATTGCTTCCTGCAACGTTGATGTGCGGTTCGGGAGCAACGGGAGCCATGCCAGCCGCGATGAGCTCTTGCGCTTCGGCTGCACTCATGATGCAATGCGCGCCCGTGTCGTTCAGACGATTTCAACGGGGAGTTGCAGCGAGCCCGTTGCGTTCAAGAGGTTCGCGGATCGCGACTGTCGACGACAAGCAGGTCATCGCAACGTCGCGCCGACAACCGGGAGACGGACACGTGATGTGGCTCATGGGTTGCTGTTCATTGCGTATTTGATTTTCATTGCTCAAGTGATGCAGTTTAACGTGGTTGAAATAAATGCCGACAGTTCGTGTGTGAGAATATGTTTGGCTGGGATCAATCGATGGGATTTTCGTTGTAACGGATGTGATGTGAAGGCTTTGGGGGCGATCATGGCAAATAAAGAGGTTTTATTGACCTCCCGCTGCCACGGGCCACGGGTTGTTACTTTGTCATGTGCGGGGATTTTGTCGGAAGAACGCGCTGTACGGAAAAAGGAGTTTGCAATTGCACAGATGATGTTCTTGTTGATTTATGACGTAGCTGGATTTGATGTGTGGTTTGCATGGAATTGCTACCGTCTAATTGCCGTGTGGGTCTCAGAGACCGACTCAGAGCCGGGGCTGGTTCGCTGTTCAGCGTTACCCCCACCTCTGGTTTCGGCAAGGTCAGACGTGCCTGGCGCCTGGGGCGCAACTCTCTGTTCTCGCCCGAGGCCGTTTGGGCGTACGTTGGAATCTCAGCTGATTGTGATGCGTGGGTTGTTATGGGGTGGTTGGTACACACAGCCGACGGCGCTGTTCAGCGTCCCCACCCAAGGTCAGTCGGGTTTGGCGTTGGCGCCACGGCTTCCAGACAGCGGGCTTCCGGCCTCGGAATGTTTATCTGCTTCGGGTCTGGCTGGGGGAGATGTGCCGCCTTGTTGGCCGGGGGGCGTTTGATGGTGCCGGGGGAGGTTTGCTCGGGAGGTCGCCGAGACCTCGCCGGAGGGCGTGTAGGCATGAGCCGCCTGGCGGCGCTTCTGCTGCGTAGTGATGCTGTGCTTCCCGCCTTGTTTTTTAATATCTGTAACGCGGTCAGGGTTTTTGTGGGTTCATTGTGCAACTCAGTCTTTGGAACCTGTCCATTGCAGCTCCGCTCACTCGCATCGACGCGTTATATGGTGTGATGACCTATGCTTTTTCTTTTTGGGGCTATTATAGTTTTTGTACCTTATCTGCTTTTATATCATGGTATCCTATGCTGCTTATGCTTATTATGATGATGGTCATTTAATAATCATGGTTTTAGGAGGGAGGAGTGTGGTGTAGCGGGCCTGTGGGGGCAGGGCATGATGTGGGGGAGCGTGGTGGAGGAGTGGTCGGCGTGATCACGTGCTTGCAGGGGATATAGGAGTGCGCGCCGCCTGAGGCGTCGTAGTGGTTGCTGTAGCCGTTGTGGCCTGGGAGCCTGTGAGTCGTGTGGCTTGTAGAGTGCATCGAGTACGTAATAAAGGGGAGTTACGGGCAACGTGCGCTCACGCTCTCGCTCGTGCAATGAAGCAGGGTTGAACTGTTCCCCCGCTCGTGTCTGCCTTGGAGCACCACTACCACGACACCACAGTACGGAGCGGGTGGGGGTGAGGGCGGTTGGCCCTCACAATACGTCTTTGCTTTCTTTTCTGAAACCACACACATAATTTCGATGAAACTTGACCACAACCTTCATCACCCGTGATGGACCAAAGTTTGTGCATGGCATTAAAAATTAATCCATTGGTATTTACTTTCCTCTCCGTTGCATGTTTTGTGGGTCATCGACACCTATCAGCGGTTCCCTCGTTTTGTTTGTTTCAGCCACTACCAGGTGAGTGCCCAGAATTATTGCCCTAATTTTTTTAATCGCTTACTTGTTTCTTTATTTTTTACTTCCACCACATAAGGTTGGTGGAGGTTATGTTTTCACCCCTGTTTGTCTGTCTGTCTGTCTGTTTGTTTGTCACACGATTTTTGGCCACAGTTTTCAAGCAATCGTTTTGAATTTTTTGTGGATGCAGTTGACCAGCCAAGGACAGCAATGCAAAATTTTTGTGAAGATCCAGTTCTGGATCCGGATTTCGAATTTTCTAAGTGATTCTTCACCATTCAAAGGGCGGAGGAGCTCCTTGTGAGCCAACGGCCATCCATATCTCGTGCCCAACTGTGTCTGCGGACGTCCTCCTGCAGTTGGGTTACTTTTAATTAGGAGGTTGGTGGCAGGATTTGCACTCCGGCCACCGTAAAACCCTTCATTCCATAAAACATACAACAAAGAAATCAGAAAACCTACTCCGTGTAAGTACCTCCGGTGTAGCTGACCTCTGCAGGGTAGCTCATCGGATGAGGGGATTGTGGAAAAGCCTTCAGGAACCCCACTCTTTGGTGATAGGAGGAAAACCACAGGGTAACCTTCCCGGGTCAGATTGCGGTCGTGTTTGTCGGGGTGGTGCTGAGGTGTCGTCCACCAGATGGCGGTCTCCTTGGGTTAACCAGAGGCAGTCCCTTTGGGTGGGTGCCTGGAATGTCCCATCCCAAAGAGAGGATGATCACCTGTCTCTGTTCTCATCTGAGCTGAAGTGTTTGGACATCGGTATTGCAGCTCTCTCTCAGGTTTGGAGACCAGATTACAGTGAGATCATGGTGGGTGGTTACACCTACTCTTGGTCTGGTCTCTCTGATGGTTACCATGCCAAAGGAGTTGCTGTAGCTGTAAGATTCTGACTCCTGACTCCAATAAGCTGACCCCAATGATAATTGAGGTAACACTGGTCAACGAGCGTATTATGAGACTAAGGATTCATCACTCCTTAGGTGTCATTTCCCTGGTCTCTGTAAATGCTCCGACTGAAGCGAGTGATCTCACCGTGAAGGATGCATTCTATGCCACGCTGGAGTCCATGGTTGATCTGTACCCCAGGTGAGATACACTTCTAGTCTTGGGGGATGTCAATGCATCGACTGGAACTGATAGGGATGGTTATGAAGCATGTGATGGACTGTTGGTGACCATTGGTCTGGAACTGTGAACCAGAATAGCACCAAGTTCCTTGACTTTGCAAGAAGTCATCGACTTAGGGTGGCTGTTTCATGGTTTCAGTGCCCACAGGCTCATCGCTGGACTTGGTATTCCAACGCTGATGGTGTGTCAAAGGAGATTGACCATGTGCTCATTGATGGTCACTGGAGGATGATCCAGAACTGCAGGGTCTACTGGAGTGCTCAGTTCCTCAATACCGACCACAGGCTTGTTGGAGCAACTCTGAAGTTGCAGCTTAAATCCAGGAGAATGGTTCCATCCCAGGCTAGGCTGGATGTTGGCAAGCTCAAGGATGAGAGGGTAGCTGATGAGTTTGCGAACAGGCTGAGTGGAGATTTGGGGGTCTGGGTGATTTGGGGAACCTTGAAGAGTTGTGGAGTGCCTTCAAGACCTCTGTCCTTGATGTTTCCTGTAGATATCTTGAAACACACCATCAGGCGAAGAAGAATTTTGTCTCTCCAGGGACACTGGATACCGCTGAGCAGAGTCGCAGGGCCAGGCTGAATGGCAGAGCTGAGCTGTTCAGAGAGCTGAAGCATAAAACTGTACATGTGCTAAGGGTGGACAAGGAGGACTATGTGCGAGGAATCTGTGAGGGGGTAGGGCATCACCTGTGTTAAAGTGATTCTCATTCTGCTTACAAGCGAATTCACGCATTGCGTTCCTCCAAGCCCGTCCCTCAGCATACTGCAGTTAGAGTGGAGGGTGCTAGGCTCCTGACAGAGGAGCCCGGAGTGAAGGCCTGCTGAGCTGGGTACTTTGAGTGGCTGAACAAGTCTGATCCACCAGCTGTTGAGTTGGATGTCAGGGGTGTTACTATCCCTATTGTTGACCCTCAAATCAACTGTGATCCACCTTCATTTGTGGAAACACAGGCTGTGGTGAACCGCGTGAAATGGGGTAAAGCTCCTGGGATCTGTGGCATCCATGCT
The DNA here is from genome assembly GCF_056783735.1 of Eptatretus burgeri. Taxonomy (NCBI): domain Eukaryota; kingdom Metazoa; phylum Chordata; class Myxini; order Myxiniformes; family Myxinidae; genus Eptatretus; species Eptatretus burgeri. The sequence continues at coordinate 93,799,532 of NC_140963.1, forward strand.
GAACTTCTCAAGGCTGGTGGAACTGTTGTACCTCTCTGGAAAGGGAAGGGTGATCACGAGGACTGCAGCAACCACCGAGGGGTGACGTTGCTCTCAGTGCCGGGCAAGGTCTTTGCTCGGGTAATTCTTGATCAGACTCGCCACCATCTGCTTGAGCACCAGTGTCAAGAGCAGTCAGGCTTTACACTAAAGATGTCAATGATTGACCGTATCCTTGCTCTTCGGGTCCTCACCGACCCCAGATGAGAGTTTCAGCAGGGGCTGCTCACAGCCTATGTTGATCTCTGCAAAGCATTTGATGCAGTGAATCGGGATGACTTCTGGAGGGTTCTTGGTCTTCGTGGGGTGCCACCAAAGCTGATTAATCTGATGTCTGAACTATACTCTGGTACTGAGAGTGCTGCGAGATGTGGTGATCCCGTGTCTTACTAATTTCCAGTTGTTACTGGAGTTCGTCATGGGTGTGTACTGGCCCCCACCCTTTTCAGTGCTTGTATGGACTGGATTCTGAGGAGGATGTCAGAGAGATCAAGCTGCGGTGCACCATTTGGGAATGTCAAGATTTATGACCTTGATTTCGCAGATGATGCAGTCATCTTTGCGAAGACTCTAGATATCCTTTTGGGCACCCTCAAGGTGTTCAATGAGGAGTCAGAGCTGCTGGTATTACAGATTTCCTGTGTCAAAACTAAGATCCAAGCTTTCAATGACATCTTGGATGTTGCCATCTTGTCTGTACATGTTTGTGGTGAGGATGTTGAAGTCATGAAGAGATTCACTTTCCTTGGCAGTGATATTGATGTCTCTGCTGGCTGTGAGTCAGAGGTCAATAGACGTCTGGGTCGGGCCTGGGGAGTCATGGATTCACTGGATCATGGGGTGTACCGCTGCCGGTACCTGTGCAGTAGGACAAAAGTCCGAGTCTTCAGGTCCTGGTGCTTCCAGTCTTGCTCTACATATGTGAGACTTGCACTCTGACCAGTGATCTGAGATGGCGACTTAATTCCTTTGGTGCCATGTCTTTTTGGGTAATCCTTGGCTATCGCTGATTGGACTTTGTGTCCAACGAACGTTGCTGAGAGAGACTCAAATGACATTTGGTATCCACATAGTTTGTGCATGTCAGTTGCGGCTGTATGGACATGTGGCTCATTTTCCTGATGCTGATCCTGCTCACCAGATTCTCTCAGCGAGGAAGCCTCCTGAGTGGAGGAGGCCAATGGGCCGACCACGTGCCTCGTGGTTGCAGCAGGTTGATCAGCATCTCAAGGAGATGAGGATGGGCCAGGCATCTGCCTGGGGGATAGTCAGATTAATGCCCCTGGATTACCAATGGAAAGTGGACACAGTGACGCGCTGCTCCGGTGCATGCTCCCATACCTGACCTGACCTTCACCATTGAGAGATGGGGCCAAAAACTATATAAAGCACAATATCTCAAAAGTTTATGGATGGATTTGGACGAAACTTAGTGGACAGGTTGGGTGTGTGACAAGGACGAATTGGTTAAATTTTGGTGAAGATCCGGATTTGGATCTGAGAAATTTTATTGTGATTCTTCACCATTGAGAGATATGGCCAAAAATGATAAATAGCACATCGTCTCAAAAGATTACGGATGAATTTGGGTGAAACTTGGTGGACAGGTTGGGTGTGAGACAAAGACATACCATTTCAATTTTGGTGAAGATCTGAATCCAGACCCCGATACAAGAATTATTTAATTTTTAAGTGATTCTTCACCATTGAGAGATGGGGCTAAAAACGATATTGAATCATATAGCAAAAAGTAGTGGACGGATTCCGATTAAACTTAGTGGAGATGTTGGGTGTGTCGCAAGGACGAATTTCTTCGATTTTGGTGAAGACCTGAATCCGGAGCCAGATCCGAGAATTTTTCAAGTGATTCTTCACTAATGAAAGAAAGGTCCAACAGCAATATATTGGACAACATCTCAAAAAGGTTACACTGAACAACAAAATTTTTTACTGGAGATGTGTAAAGTGATTTAGACTAATTTGGGTACGCTGATTTCAAAAATCATAACCGTTTTGCTGCATCACGTCAGGATTTTCAGGAACAGAAATATTCCCATTGCCTAGAAGTCAGGATTTCAATGAAATTTACAAAAATTCATTTATTCATTTATTTCATCATGAATGCTTCAAAATTATAGAAATTACAGAAAAACTCCACTGGAATGTAATTAAAAATGCTTTAGGCATTTGGCTTTGCGTTTGTGCTGCTCTGTGTCAGTTTCACGATGCAGGAACCAGCAGAAATCACCAATCATGTTCGGGTTGTGCCGCCCTTGGTAACGCGTCTCCATGAGTGAAATCTCTTGGTGGAATCGCTCGCCGTGCTCGTCCGAGACTGCTCCCAAGTTGTCAGGGAAGAAGTTCAGGTGCTGGTGTAGGAAATGGATTTTCAGGGACATCCTGGAGCCAAGTTTCCTGAAGGACTCCAGCAGCTGCTGCACTATTTCTTCATAGTTGTCCGCGCGCTCGTTCCCCAAGAAGTTGTCCGTCACAGCTTTGAAGCTCCTCCACGCTGCCAGCTCTTTGGGGTTTAGAGTTGTCGGAAAAGTTTCGTCCTTCATAATCTGTCGGATTTGCGGTCCAACAAAGACACCAGCCTTGATCTTGGCCTCCGACAAGGTGTTGCCAAACTTTTCCTTGAGGTATAAAAACCCACGCCCATTCAGATCCATTGCCCGTACAAAACTTTTCATCAAGCCGAGCTTTATGTGGAGTGGTGGAAGGAAAACCTTGGCTGGGTCGACAAGGGCGACATGCTTCACGTTGTGTCGACCAGGTACATGCTCTTTTCGCTCTTCCCAATCTTTCTTCGTCCAGTGATTCTTGTCGTCTCTGCTATCCCAGAGACAAAGGAAGCACATGTATTTCGTGTAGCCTGACTGCAGCCCTAACAACAGCGCCACCACTTTCAAGTCTCCGCAGATGTGCCAGTTGAAGTCATTGTACTTGATGGAATCAAGCAGCTGCCGCATAGTCTCATAGGTCTCTGTCATGCCGAACGCGTGAGCCAGTGGGACTGATGGTTTCTCGTTGCCATTGTGGAGCAAAACAGCCTTCAAACTGTTCTTCCCCGAGTCGATGAAGAGGCGCCAGTCTGCAGGATCGTGATCACACCCAAGTTCTTTCAACAGACCGTTGATGTCACTGCAGAATGTCATCGTGTCTTCCATCTCAAAGAACTCAGCCATGTCTCTGTGACGTGCTCTGAACAAGGATATCTTGGTGTTAGGTTCAAGTAGATTCCACTGCTGCAGCCTTGATCCAAGCAGCTCTGCCTTCGCCTTTGACAGCGAGAGATCTCTTACAAGATCATTTAAGTCTCCCTGGTTCAGAAGGTGTGATTCTTGAGTGTCGGGTTCAAAAGGTTCATCATCACCATCCTCTTCACCACTGCTTACAGCTATGTTCTGATCAGCTGGAGGTGTTGGAACGGGGTTCTCGTCATCATGAGGCACAGGTTTACGAGCAGAGACGCAGTCAGCGTACTTGATGTGACCTTTATTCTTCTTGTTGAAGCCGGCGATGCTTGTGCAGCAGAAATAACAATCATCATGATGATTCTGCGGCTCACGCCATATCATGGGCACCGCAAATGGCATGCTCGCGCGCTTGCCCACCAACCACTGAGTCAAGGTTGTGTGACAGCTTGTGCAGCAGATGTGTGGTGCCCAGCTCTGTTCTTGGTCCCCCACCTTACACCCGAAGTAGTGAAAGTAGGCGGCCTTCATTTTCACTGCTGTAGATATACTTCGCTGTTGATCTTTTTTGGTATACCGACCACAGACATAACAAAAGTTGTCAGGATGATTGGTACAGGAACGCCTACTCATCTTTATCTGAAAGAAAGAAATATAACACAAGTTAACAACAATTGTACGAAATAGACATGTTGAAGACATATGTAAATTTCATTGAAATCCTGACTTCTCGGCAATGGGAATATTTCTGTTCCTGAAAATCCTGACGTGATACAGCAAAACGGTGATGATTTTTGAAATCAGCGTACCCAAATTAGTCTTAATCACTTTACACATCTCCAGTAAAAAAAAAATTCTGAAATTTGTTGTTCAGTGTTATTGATGGATTCCGCAGAAAATTTGTGGACAGGTTGGTGGGGTGACAAGGACGAATTGATTCAATTTTGGTGAAGATTCAAATCTGGATCTGGATACGAGAATTTTTCAAGTGATTCTTCACCACTGAGTGATGGTGTCAAAAACTATGTATCGCATGAGATCTCAAAAAGTTGTGGAGGAGTTATGACAAAAATACGTGGATGAGTTGGTTCGGTGACAAGAACAAGCTGATTCGATTTTCGTTAAGGTCAGAATTCAGATCCGACCTATCAGTAGCATTCAAAATGTAAACTATTCCACCTGGCATAGGTATGTGCTCTACCGAGTGGCTTTCCATTTCACCAAGTGTCACTCGAGGAGTGGTTTTTCATTTGTCTACAAGCAGAATATCTCAAAAATTTTTGAATGGATTTGGACGAAACTTGGTGTACAGGTTGGGTGTGTCACAAGGACTAATTGATTCGATTTTGGTGAAAATCCTACTCTGGATCCAGATACGAAAACATTTTTTAATATTTTATAATATCATCATATCTTGATTCAGAAAGATGGGGCCAAAATCCTTCACCATTGGAAGATGAGGCCAAAAACGACATATATATATTTATATCATGATGTCTCAAAAAGTTGTGGCCAGAGTATGACAAAACTTGGTGGATGAGTGGAGTCAGTGACAAGAACAAGCCAATTCAATTTTGTTTCAGGTCTCGATGCAGATCAGGCCGATCATGGGAAATACAACGTAAACTGTTCAGCTTGGCTTTGGTATGCACTCTACTACCGAGTGCCATTCTAGTTTCGCATTGAGCTTCAGTGTGTCTGTCCAGGCCATAACATTTTTACCATTTGAGCTTTTGTCATCTAATCTTCAACAAACCTTTTGTCATCTAATCTTCAACAAACCTTTTGTCATCTAATCTTCAACAAACCTTTTGTCATCTAATCTTCAACAAACCTTTTGTCATCTAATCTTCAACAAACCTTTTATCATCTAATCCTCAACAAAACTTTCATCATCTAATCTTCAACAAACCTTTTATCATCTAATCCTCAACAAAACTTTCATCATCTAATCTTCAACAAACCTTTTATCATCTAATCCTCAACAAAACTTTCATCATCTAATCTTCAACAAACCTTTTATCATCTAATCCTCAACAAACCTTTTATCATCTAATCTTTAACAAACCTTTTATCATCTAATCTTTAACAAACCTTTTATCATCTAATCTTTAACAAACCTTTTATCATCTAATCTTTAACAAACCTTTTATCATCTAATTTTCAATAAACCTTTTATCATCTAATCTTCAACAAACCTTTTATCATCTAATCTTCAACAAACCTTTTATCATCTAATCTTTAACAAACCTTTTATCATCTAATCTTCAACAAACCTTTTATCATCTAATCTTCAACAAACCTTTTATCATCTAATCTTCAACAAACCTTTTATCATCTAATCTTCAACAAACCTTTTGTCATCTAATCCTCAACAAACCTTTTATCATCTAATCTTCAACAAACCTTTAATCATCTAATCTTCAACAAACCTTTTGTCATCTAATCTTCAACAAACCTTTTATCATCTAATCTTCAACAAACCTTTTATCATCTAATCTTCAACAAACCTTTAATCATCTAATCTTCAACAAACCTTTTGTCATCTAATCTTCAACAAACCTTTTATCATCTAATCTTCAACAAACCTTTAATCATCTAATCTTCAACAAACCTTTTGTCATCTAATCTTCAACAAACCTTTTATCATCTAATCTTCAACAAACCTTTTATCATCTAATCTTCAACAAACCTTTTATCATCTAATCTTCAACAAACCTTTTATCATCTAATCTTCAACAAACCTTTTATCATCTAATCTTCAACAAACCTTTTATCATCTAATCTTCAACAAACCTTTTGTCATCTAATCCTCAACAAACCTTTTATCATCTAATCTTCAACAAACCTTTAATCATCTAATCTTCAACAAACCTTTTGTCATCTAATCTTCAACAAACCTTTTATCATCTAATCTTCAACAAACCTTTTATCATCTAATCTTCAACAAACCTTTTATCATCTAATCTTTAACAAACCTTTTATCATCTAATCTTCAACAAACCTTTTATCATCTAATCTTCAACAAACCTTTTATCATCTAATCTTCAACAAACCCTTTATCATCTAATCTTCAACAAACCTTTTATCATCTATTCTTCAACAAACCTTTTGTCATCTAATCCTCAACAAACCTTTTATCATCTAATCTTCAACAAACCTTTTATCATCTAATCTTCAACAAACCTTTTATCATCTAATCTTCAACAAACCTTTAATCATCTAATCTTCAACAAACCTTTAATCATCTAATCCTCAACAAACCTTTTATCATCTAATCTTCAACAAACCTTTTATCATCTAATCTTCAACAAAACTTTTGTCATCTAATCTTTAACAAACCTTTTATCATCTAATCTTCAACAAACCTTTTATCATCTAATCTTTAACAAACCTTTTATCATCTAATCTTCAACAAACCTTTTATCATCTAATCTTCAACAAACCTTTTATCATCTAATCTTTAACAAACCTTTTATCATCTAATCTTCAACAAACCTTTTATCATCTAATCTTCAACAAACCTTTTATCATCTAATCTTCAACAAACCTTTTATCATCTAATCTTCAACAAACCTTTTATCATCTAATCTTCAACAAACCTTTTATCATCTAATCTTTAACAAACCTTTTATCATCTAATCTTCAACAAACCTTTTATCATCTAATCTTCAACAAACCTTTTATCATCTAATCTTCAACAAACCCTTTATCATCTAATCTTCAACAAACCTTTTATCATCTCATCTTCAACAAACCTTTTGTCATCTAATCCTCAACAAACCTTTTATCATCTAATCTTCAACAAACCTTTTATCATCTAATCTTCAACAAACCTTTTATCATCTAATTTTCAACAAACCTTTAATCATCTAATCTTCAACAAACCTTTTGTCATCTAATCCTCAACAAACCTTTTATCATCTAATCTTCAACAAACCTTTTATCATCTAATCTTCAACAAACCTTTTGTCATCTAATCTTCAACAAACCTTTTATCATCTAATCTTCAACAAACCTTTTGTCATCTAATCTTCAACAAACCTTTTGTCATCTAATCATCAACAAACCTTTTTTCATCTAATCTTCAACAAACCTTTTGTCATCTAATCTTCAACAAACCTTTAATCATCTAATCTTCAACAAACCTTTTGTCATCTAATCTTCATCTAACCTTTTTTTGTAATGAGAATATGGAAATCATAAATGAATAAAATGTACAATATTTTTTGATCCGTTGTTTTCGTCAAGTTTAATTTGAGTACAAAGAGGATACGGATGGGCTTTGTGTTTTTGAGATTCTTTTTAGTTATATATTATTTATTCAGCAGAACAGCTGCAATAAACATCGTTCACCGGAAATAATGAATAAATAAGTAAACAAAGAAATAAATAGGAAACTTTAGAATGATTATGGATTGTGAGAACAGAGTATTTAACTGTTTGTGATGAAGTCGGCATCAGTTTTCTGATTAAACTGGATCGATCTCGTCTCAACCTATTTGGATCACACTGGAGATGCATTGTTCACTTTTGTCATTTTTTCTCCTAACTCGATGTGTAATATATCAGGACAGCTCCACTCTCACGAGCACAGATCCATAATATGGGGTCTTCCTGATGGAAAGTCATCATGATTGATTTTAATGGTGTTATTTATACGTGGTCCTGAGACTCTATAAAAATGTTTCTACTTTAAGGAAGTGATGCACAAGGTAGTCGATTGCCTCATTTTGTAGTCTCGGCATCTAGCGGCAGGTATCCTTCCTTTTTCCAGTTTAATTTAAAGGGATCATATTTGCACAAGCCGCTTCGAAAGGAGCTTGAGCAGCCCACACCATTGGTAGCCTTGGATTCTTGTCAGAGCTTTATTTTAAAAGCCTTCGTTGATGGATGCATTGCTCAAAAGCAGACTCACAAAGTGTTTTCAGATTCAGCTCATGCTTTATGAGGCTTGATGATGAGCATGGCGTGTCCATGGAGATACCAAGTAGAAAGTTTCATTAAAGGGAAGAGCAAAGGAGTACAGGAGGGATTGAGGGATGCGGTGATGGCTGCGGATGTCCGACTGATGGATGTTATAATTTCCGCAATCAGCCAAGGGTGTAAATGAGAGTAGTGAAGTGGCAAAACGGCTTTGTGCGATTCTCTTTTAACTGTATAGCTACTGCGACATCTGCCAACCTACCTCACTGCTCTGTCTCTATGGCAACAGCTTCCATTCCGTGATCGGATGTCAATTGGGGCTTTTGTAATGCAATTGACAACGTCCGTTTTAGTAAGGGTTCCACATGATGTTTTTTTTTTTCTGCCTCATAAAATGATGTTTAAGTTTGCGGTTATTTGTGAAAGAGAAAGATTTATTCGAAATGTAGGTTTCTTACTTGGTCCTCAGCCATTATGACTCTGGAGTAGATTCTGGTAGCTACTGACAGGAACAATTACTCAGAGACCCACATCCTGCTATCTGAGCTTCAGCAAATGGGAGCTCTGTAATGAAACGCACTGGATACCCCAGGCTATTAATCACTCCTCCTCCCCCCATCAGGCAGGGTTATTGTGTTACCCTCATAATAGCAAAGGGGAATGAAAATGGCAAAAAGACAGAGTTGAATACATGAGATGCAGAAAAAGAAAAAAAATAGTCAGAGTTTATTCTTTGTCATCAAAAAACTTCTCCCAAGTGAGGGGTGTTTGGTTTTGACGTTAAGGTATTTAAATATCAATATGCAATGCTTTCGTGTTTTAACTCCACATTCCATGTGTCATCCAGGCTGGAGTTTCAGCATGGGTTCAGCTTACCAGTTCCACAGCTGGAGGGTTTTTGTCATAGTGTGCGCCATTCCTGCCATCGCAGCCGTAGTTGCCCTCACCTTGATGCCCGAGGGTCCCCGTTACCTGCTGCAGGTAAATAATGGCAGAAGTCTTTCTGTCCTTGGCCGACGACAAAGATAATTGTAGGCCTGGAACGACCTCACACTCATCTTAAAAATTGTTTACCTTCCTGTTACACACCTTTACTTTATACTTGCATCATATATGCCATTTGTGGTTCCAATGTGCCTCTTGTACGTTGCGTGTTATACCATGTGCTGCACAGATGGGAAGACATGATGAGGCATGGATGGTGCTGAAGCAAGTCCATGATATTAACATGAGAGCAAGGGGAAAGTTGGAGAAAGTCTTCAGCGTAAGTTGATCAAAACTTTCTGTGACCATTTTGGTCACATAAATAGTCACGGATAAAAAGTCAAACTTTCTACACAAGGACAGCAGTTGAAATTGGAAGAAAAAGAAAGTCGTACTGGAGGAGGACACCACTCCTCTACACTCCCCCTCCCAGCCCTATAGCCACCACAATTTGGTGCTGGGTCGGCCCTTCCCACCCCTGATCCCTTTCTGGACTAAGGTGGGGGAGACTTCTAACTCTCTCGTGTGGTGGCTTGCTTCATGAGAAGTGACCCCCTTCCCCACGCACCGCACCGCACCGCACTGCATGGATTCCTATTGGAAGCTGGTGGTGCCATCTTTCCCCCAAGTTTACTGGGATAAAGGCACATGGTTGGTGGTTTGGGAGCAGTCCTGCACTGGGGTTCACCTAGCTGGAGCCGCTAACAGCCGCACAACCAACAACAAGCTGGACAATGGCACTGCGGCACCCAACATGCGTCAGACGGTGACGGTGAGAGATACGAGATATCCCTGCAGATTGAAACAGCCCCTTTTGAGTGGCAGAGGTTGCACCTCACCACCCAGAAGAGTGACTCATTCTCCCAGATTGGGCCAATAATCCCAGTGAGACCTGCCACAAGGCGGTGTTTTGAAGAGGTTGGGCTAGCTACAACCTGCAGAGGCAAAAGAGCCACACTATTCGATTTGCAGTGTTTCCGAATGAAAGCAATGTTGACTTGTTCAATTACTTGCTGAAATTACATTGTCGCACAGAAAGGGGCCTGCTGTTCTGGTTTGTGCTTCATGTCACAAGAATTAATGTTGAGTCGCTCAGTTGCTGAGCGAAATGGAGAACCAAACAGTATTCAGATGAGAAGTGAAATTGCAAAGGACTATTTCACAAGGTATCAAATAATAATGACAGAAGGAAAAAGCCATTTGGCCCATCATGTCTGCGACACATCCAGATTCCAGTGCTTCCATCTTTTGCATGTAGTGCTAATTATACAGTCAACGCATTGCAGGGAATTTGACCAGGGTTATCGGCACACAATTCGCCTACTCTTTTCATAAGATAATGTGGGCTCCTCACAATTTAAATGCAAACAGAACACCCAGCTTACAGTCCTAATCCGAAGGATAGTTGGCTTCACAGCACAGGTCCCATTCCCTCCCATACCCCCATGCTTGACACCGTGCCAGAATGGAAGCTTTGATCAAATAGAGCCGTTTAATCTGACAAAACACATCCATGAACGCAAATATACTACCAAGGCGAAACCAAAGGGTCCTCTTCTCGGCTTGGTCGTTTTGAATAAAAACCACATCAAAGGACACGCACAATGGTCAATTCCTGCTTGGTACCCGGACTGTACAAAACAATCGTAATGGGATGTAAATTTGACCACTCAATTCCAACCAAGCAAGGCGGTCAATGAAGCCAAGTTGGGAGTGCACAGCAAAACCTTACGCTGGAAATGTGATACGAGTACGTCAAGCCAGACGTGCTAAATAATATGCGTTCAAACAATTTCATTGAAGGAAATGATTTTAAATGTTTGTGAATGAGCAATGTAATGTTGAAGATTTATCGAGTCATATTATTCCTATGATTTACTGTACTCATTTTTTTATGAATGTGGAGTAATTTCATTTCAAACGGAATGCCGGGTGGGAGGGGGCATGCCTTCATTGAGGATGATGTAGTTGTCGAGTTTAGAAGCTGCCAAATACATTTTTCCAAATACTTATTGTATTGTATACAGCTTTGCTATTGGTTAAGGGTTAGACACAATTGATATTAACTTTAACCTCAAGGTGGCAACACTGATTCGGATCAGATCTGAAATTTTTTGACCAACCGAGCTGTATATGAAAGTGGTGTATAGGACACTGCTTGTAAATAGACATTATTCCTTGCTTTATAATTGGGAATTATTCATTTTACTCATAATGCTGAGGATGTATTCACGTTCCATTAAGTTGGATAATACGAGCAGACTGGATACCCTGCTTTAGTGTCCATTTGAGAGAAGGTGCACTATGTGATGCAACGCCCTGCCCGCAAAGCACGAATCGGACAGTTCATACTCGGACTGAGAATCGAACCCAGAAGACTGGACACCTCAAAGGCAATGTTGCTAACATTGAACTATCCTGTCACCCCAGGGGTTTGGAAAACAAGGATGGCTGGATTGATCAGTTGGTGGGGCATGCTTGCTGCTGCTGAGCTGCCAAGACTTGGATTGCTTTCCCGTTGTAGTTTAATATTTATTGTGCTACCTTTGCACCGTCCTATCAAATTAAGGATCTAAATTCAGATGAATGATCTCAGTTAAAAACTATAACCGGCACTAGGTAGAGTGCATACCTCCAGCAGGCTGAACAGTTCATGGTTTGTATCCCAGTGATACGCCGGATCCACAACCAGACCTGAACCAAAAATTGAATCGGCTAATAGTTGTCATCAATCCAAATCATCCACCAACTTTTGTCGCAACTCGTCCACAGCGTATTGAAGTATCGTGCTATGTATCGTTGTTGGCCCTATCTCTCAATTAAGTGAGAATCACTTAAGAAATTAAAAATTTCTCGTATCCAAATACTTATTGTGTTGTATACACTTTATAGAATGAATAAGGAAATCTAAATCCGAATTTGGATCTTCATCGAAATCGAATCAATTAGTGCTTGCTAAACATCCAACCTGCCTCCCAAGTTTCATCCGAATCCGTCCACAACTTTTTCAGATAAACTTCTCACAGACAAACAAACAGACAGATGTGGCCGGAAGTAGGGGGGCGGGGGGGGGGAGTGAAAACATATCCCCCGTCCACCTTCAGTGGCAGAGGTAAACAGAAGGTTACTAGACAAGCACATGAAACTGATTTGTTTGTCTTCCCAATCACATCCTAAAGGCCATATTGTTGATTAAATTGTTTTGAGGTTTGTTGAGTGCAGTGATGTTGGGAAAGATGCTGCTGGCATGAAAAGTGGAACAGGTTGTCCCACATCCTCCCACTCCCATAACGTTTTTGTTCCTGATTAGATGTTCAGTATTTTGAATGTCCACTACCAGAGAACTCTCTTGCTGATTGTATAACAGACGATATCAAATGAAATGGGTTCAGTACACTGAACAAAGTGACTACTGTGCATATGGGTAGGAGATGGGCGTCTCGCCCCGCCTTTCCTGCCAGGGTATCGAGTCGCATCTTACTTTACAGACTGGTCCTTCAAAGTTGATGAAGCATTTATTCATCAACTGCAGACTCGATTTCTCTCCCTCCCTCTATGCACACCACTCCCCTCCCCTGCAGGAAGTATATTTGACTGTAATAGTTACGGTTTTGATATTTCTAAGAAATATTTTGCATCTCTAATGTTTTGCATCAAATGTTGAAGGCATTCGGCATACATGAACATTGACGCGTGGTCCTTCCTGCACAAACAAGCACCTCCAAGACTTAAATTTGATCAAAACAAAATGTGTCACTGTTGCTAGGCAACACGTCAAGTATCATCAGTTTTATGATCCTTTAAAAAGTTATTTGTTTTTCATCCTTTTCCCTAGAATTTTAACACCCTTCCATAAAAACAACGGCACTGTTTGTTTTATGGCCTTAATTGTCATCCCTCTCCACTTCAATTCATTGTCTGCCTGTTTGGGTTTGCTGCTGTCTCCCGCATCCCTGTTGTTTTAGGCATGAAGGAGACGGTTTTCTTTTGCTTTTCACATTTTCCCAAGAAATGAAGATCCTTAATTTCCTGTTTCCTTGACCGACTCATATTTGGCAAGGCGCCTCTTTTGTTTTATGTCTGTCTAACATGTTCCTTTGTAGAATGAATAAGGAAATATAAATGTCAGAAATGCACTTAATTTGAGAAGACTGAGGTATGTGTAGAATACCTCGAAGTATGTTCATAATTAGGAAGTCGAACAGGATGATGCAAAGGCGTGAACCATGTCCTGGTGGCAGAGTTGCCCCGTACATCAATAACTCGATTTCCCACTGCCCTTGGACTGATCTTATACCTCCCAACCCCCAGGAGTACCTCTGGCTGCGACGTGCCTTCTGCTCCCATCTCTTGTTTGTCTGTGTGGCTTACAGTCCTCCTAACAGTGTCGACTCCATCTACCCCCCTCTCTCTCTCTCCAAACAACATGGACCAACTTTTAACCACTCATCCCAACTCTCTCCTCTTCACATGTGGGTGATTCCAAGTGTCACTCTGCAACTAGGCTGGGTCTTGGTACCTCTCTCACCAGTCATCGCATTTTAATAAAGTACTTCTGTGACTCCATGGGACTGACTCAATCTCTGAGCTTTCCAACTCAGATTTCTCCTCATTGCAAATCCTCCTTTCTGGACTTGGTGATGAGAAACTTCCTGCAAATGTCACCCTGTTCTTCCTCTCCTCCAATCAGTTCATCTGATCAAATGCTTGTGAAAGTCAACATCTCTCTGGCTATTCTCAGAGAACTGCCTCAACACCAGAGAGTCTGGCATTTCACTCAAGCAGATTGGCAATCTCAGTGCATTCCAACAAGGCCAAAACAAGTGTGTCTCCACTCTCAGGAGAGCCAGAAAACAACATTTGTCCAACCTCAAGAATTAACTTTCAAATTTGTCTCATGACTAAAACCTGGTGGCACCTTGTTAAGTCTGTCTCTGGTGTATGCCCACCTTCCATCCCTTCCCACTCTTCATATGGCACCACAGCATACTCTGCTCATGAGAAGGCCAAATGCCTCAATTCTGTTTGCTTAAAAATCTTGTCCCCAACCCCTCATGTTCGGTACCCATCCTTCCCTGTCATACCCAACTGCTCCTGTAGTCTGTCTTTTGCACCTGAGAAGGTGGAGAAGGTTCTTTCAACCCTCAACTCTGACTCTGCGACTGTGACAGCATCAACTCGCGTATCCTAAAAACTTGCTCTGCTGCTCTTTTACATCCCCTCTCTGTTCTTTTCACCCAATCATTTGTGCTAGGTCATATTCCATCTGCTTGGAAATCTGCCAACATCACTGCAGGACATAAAAAAGGTGCAAAAACTGATCCCCTCAACTTCAGACCTATCAGCTTACTTTCAATCATCAGTGAGGTCATGGAATTCATCATCACAGTTGATTATGAAATCCTTCCTTTTCTCCAACAACCACATCTCAGATCACCAATTTGGTTTCAGACCAGATGACTCCACCTTGAACATGCTGCTTCTACTCTCCCAACAATGGATGGACATGAGATCAGGGCCATCTCTCTGGGAATACTGTATCTCATGCTTTTGATACAGTCTGGCATCCCACCTTTCTCTCCAAACTCTCTGCCTATGGAATCCAAGACCAACTCCACACATGGCTTACTGACTTCCTCTCTTCTCTAAACCAGCTTGTGGCACTCAATGGAATTGTTTCAACTCCTCTCGTTGTCAATGCTGGAGTGCACCAAGGCAGTGTTCTGGGCCCAATCCTATTCCTGATCTTTACCAATGATTTATCAGACAATCTGAAAAATCCTCTTTATCCATTTGCTGATGACTCCACCCTCTGCTGTGACATCCCTCATCCATCAGACAGGCAGGCTACAGCCTCTTCCCTCTCTTAAGACCTTGAAGAAAATACAAGCTGGTTAAACACTTCGATCGTGACAATTTAAATCCTGATAAATCTTATACTCTCACTATCTCTCCCCAAAAGGACCGTCTGGCAACCTCCTCCCCCCACCCCCACTGCACCCACTTTTTTTACAATCCTCTTAAGGAAGTTCAGCCATTCAAACTCCTGGGTCTCACAATCAGCCATGATCTTTCTTGGGCAAACCACATTTCAAAGTTGGCCTCCAAAGCCTGCTGCTGACTGGGCATTCTCCAACTTACAAAGTCCTTCCTTGGCACACCTGAACTCCTATCCACCCACAAGGCTTTTATCCACATCTTGATGGCGTGCTGCTCTCCCCTCTGGGCTGGGACCCTTTTTCACACCTTGTTCAGCTTGATGCCATGGAAACCAAGGCCCTGAAGATCATTGGAATATCCTACACTGAAGCTGAGTATATGGGCTTATCACTTCACCATCACAGAGTCAGTGGTCTCTCTGTCTTCTACCACTAACTTTCTGATCTTGCACCCTCTACTCCTTCCATGCTCCCCCACCCCCCAGGTTTCTGCATGGTCCACAATCAACCCCTTCTGGTGAAACTACCTGAATCCAGGATCACTGCTCACCTCCACTCATTTGTTCCTTGTTTTTTTTTCCTGCCTGTGGATCGAACTTCCACATCCTCTTCAATCTCATTCTTCCCTCCAGGTCTTCAAGAGAGTTTTTGTCTGGCATTTCATTCAAGCAGATTGGCAATCTCAGTGCATTCCAAAAAGTCAAAAACAATTGTGTGTCCACTCTCAGGAGAGTCCACATTCTGATCCGTCCTGTGTACTCGCTATTCCACGAGCCTCGACTATGTATACAGAAATGAAAATGAACAACAAAAAGATCAATCAGAGATTGCAGACCCTCACCAGGACTTGTTTTGTATGGTGTTTGTGTAGTTTTGCGTGGGGTATTTTGTCTGGCGTTTGTGTAGTCGTGTGTTTTGTTAATTACGTATTTGTGTTACGTAATTAATAAGAGACACAACTGGAATTGTCACTTTATAACTGCTGGGAGTGATGACCGGGTACCAAGACGTCCCGCTTTGATGCAACCCCGCTTTGATCGGACACCTGACCCTGACCCATGACTTTTTATTATTATTATTATTCAACTGAATTTAGAATGGGATTAAAATTAATTCAATTCAAATGAAATGGAAGACCAAATAGGCACAGTCCTGCATTGGAGTCATCAGAAGGAACCCAAACAAGAAAAAAACCAAAGATGAAGTCATCAGGAGGAACCTGGATAGGAATCGCATTTCAGCTGCGACTCCTCTCCCTCCAAACCCATCCAAGCACAGCCAAATGAGCCTCATTCAAAAAAAAAGCACTCCGATCAAAATATTAAATAATTCTGGTTGCCAGACAACGTATCAGATCGAGTCGAAATTTAAAACATGTATTTCCCATCACGTCTAGATCATAAGTTTAAAGTTTCACGTCGATTGCTTAAGTGGTTCCAAAGAAAACATTAATTAATATTTTTCTTCAATCCAATATGGCTGCCAAACCATGTGACCTATCAATGATTGCTGAACAAACTTGTACACCCATGGCTTGGGGAACATTTGTGTGAAGTTTCCCCGAAATCTGCTAGCCGTTCTGAAGAAAAAGAATTTTTTTTATAGGTTTTAGGGTAAATCTATTACAGCTGCCAAACCACGTGACCTATGACATCATATATGTGAACTTTTTGTTCCTCATGGATAGGCAGTTATATATTTAAAGTTTGACCCCGATCTGTTCAGCCACTTCAGAGAAGAAGATTTTTGACGGTTCAAAAAAAGCAATATGGCTGCTGAATTATGTGACCAATGATGTCATCAAGTTTTTTTTCATGTGGACCATTTTATTGCTAGATGACCCTCAAAACTTTTCATACTCATCACATGCAGCATTATGCATGTGCAATTGTGACATCATAACAAAGGCACCTATGACGTCATAAAAATCACACTCATTCCCAATGAGGAGTACTTGCCATGTGCCAAGTTTCAATTATTTTCCTTCGTGCAGTTTCAGATACAGAGGCCCTAAGTTTTTCGGTTTTTCCAACATGGCTGCCACACAACGTGACCTATGATGTCATAATTACTATTAGAACATTCTACATGAGTAGTTGCTCCTATGGTGAAAATTTCGTCTCAATCTGTCTGACAAGCAGTTGCAGAGAAAAATACAAAAGTTCTGTGCAGACAAACACAGACAAACGGACTGACAAACAGACCCCAATGCAATCCCCTCTCCTTCGGCGATGATAAAAAATAAAAGGCAAGGCACTTGCCTTTGGACTCATCTCAACTGAATTTGATTTTCGACCCAACTATCGTGTGTCCATTTTGTGTTTTGCAGGCAAAGCGTTGCATTACAAAGTGTGCCATCCCTCGGATGGTAGGAGGGTGTACTATCAACTGGTGTTATCTATGATCCCACGGTGTCTTTCCTGAAGAGTAGGCAAGTTATCCCTGATAGGCAAGAGTAGGCAAATGCACCCTGAGCAATTTCCCAAGTTCTTCCCTGAATCTTTCACGAACACGTATTTGGCAAGAATGTCAAGTATTCCAAATATGAAGGAAGCCTGAATCCGGCAGTGAACTAAAATTGTTTGCTGTTGTGATGAAGATGATGATAATATAATTATTCAAAAGAGAAATATTTCCTAATTACAGTGGACGGAGGTTATGTTTTCACCCCTCTGTCTGTTTGTTACTTGCAAAAATTAAGAATTTTCTAGTATATCGGTCAGTCTATTTTGTTATTGTCTGTCTGTCTGTCTGTCTGTCTGTCTGTTTATCACCTACAGGTCACAATTTTAAAACGATCTTCATGAAACTTCACCAGCTGGTAGAGTTTGACAAAAGCAAGAAGCCTCTTGTTTTTGAGGTCAAAAGGTCAAACAGTCAACATAGGCAAAAAAATCAACAAATTTGTCATATTTCTAAAATCCTCAATTTTCATCCGATTGACTTGAAATTTGAAGAGGATTTATATTTCAGGTCGCGAAATTCAACTGTGAATTATTTTTGAAGTCACCATGGACCAAAAGGTCAGCGTAAGCCAAAGGTCAACAACTTGGATGAGATTTCTAAAATCCTCAATTTTCATCCGATTGACTTGAAATTTGAACATAATTTATATTTCAGGTCACTGGATTCAACCAGCCAATTATTTTTGTGGTCAACATCGGCCCAATGTCAACAACTAAGGTGGCATTTGAGATATCCTGCAAAAAAAAATAAATCCTCATTATAATTCACCCCTTGTTGTATTCGTGATCGATCTCATCCGAGCATCGACAGTGTACACAAATTTTTTTTCTTCTAAAATCCTCAATTTTCCTTTCATTGACTTGAAATTTGAAGAGGATTTGCATATCAGGTCACTGAATTCAAACACTCATTATTTTTGAGGTCAACATAGGCCAAAAAGGTCAACATAAGCCATATTTCTAAAACCCTCAATTTTTTATCTGATTGATTTGAAATTTGAAGAGGAGTTGCATATTTGGTCATTGAATTCAACCGCCAGTTATTTTTGAGGTCAAATTTGTTTTATGGATTTTGCAAGTATCGTGATCTGCACGACGTCTTCTTCTTGTTTGTTGGTCTGTGTGCGGGATATCTCAAAATGTTGCGGACGTATTTGGACGAAATTGAATAGATTTTGGTGATGATTCGAATCTTGATCCGGATTCTAGAATTTTACAATTGATTCTTCATCATTAAGAGAGAGGGTCAAAAATGACATGTAACATGATATCTCAAAAGTTGTGGACGGATTCAGACAAAACTTGCTGGATATGTTGGATGTGTGACAAGAGCGAATTGATTCGATTTTGGCGAATATTTGAAACCGGATCCGGATAAGAGAATATTTTTGAATTTCATCAGTGATTCTTTGCCATTGAGCGATGGGGCCATAAACGATATACGGAATGATATTTCAAAAATGTATTGGGCCCGATATATTCTCGTGGATCAGGCATTGCGTGGCAGAGGTATGCGCTCTACCGAGTGCCCTTGTAGTTGTATTTGCATCGACACCTTTCTGTTCACGAGGGTGGGGATTGTTACAGACAAAATTAAGGGTTTTGGATGGTCGATATGCTCGCATACGGTTTAGAATGACTACGGGTATTAACTAATATTTAGAGCATAGTTGGCTGGTTTACTGCCTGCATGGAGAGGTGTGCTTGGTCCATATTAGAGCTTAGATATTGTAGGTTATCTCATGTGGTGTCTCTCCCTGCTGTCTGAAAATCGACCATGGCCGGACCAAGTCTGCCATGTAAAATGGCAGTTCCCCTGCAAATGGCGGCTCCACATGTCCTTGTAGTAGCTGACCTTCTGCATCGGGGCAGGCAATTGGCTCGCTGGGAAGCCCTAATGCTTATTTGTTATCAGTGGTGGGGAGCGCCCCTGTAATCGAAGCCCACCTTGTCCACCTGAGGATTAATATGTAGTGGACCCCCCTCCAATGGGCATGCTCTTTCACCAAGGGGTGGACATCATTGAGCCGTGACTTGGAGTGGACGGAGAGTGGCATTGAAAGAAGGAGAAGGTGGGAACATGTGGGGGAAGGCTTAGAAAAATGGTAGCTCGGGGTCTTCGTCCTCTTCTGGGTCATCCTTTGTCTTCATGATCTGCTCGTAAATACCATGGTGGTGACTGTGCTGTACCTGCTCACCCTCACCTGCCTGTTCACCTCACCTATCCACCACACACCAAGAGCCGAAAGCTGTATGCCAGTGGTGTTATGAGCTGCTGCCCTGTGGGCTGTTCACGTAAACCTCTTTCGGTTGGACTAATCGAGTTGTGTGGTTGAGGTGCCTCATGTTCTTTAAGTTTCCTTTGTATTGTTAAGTGTTATTTGTTCTGTGTTATCCACATCAAAGTCCATCTTTCATGTGGGATTCTCCATTTATTTTGTCCTGTGATTTGATAAACAATTAATATTTCTGAAGAACATGCATCCGACCAGTTCCCCGTCCTGCCATGGTAAAGTAAAACCGTTTTGTTTCATTGTTAATCACTGGGGGAACTCAACTTGGTTAATTACCTGGATTGATAACTGGTCGGTGTCAGAGCGCTCCTGGAGTCACAATGTGGTGCAAACTGCTCAGCATCACCTCATTAATTTGACTATCCTTGAAGCGACCGTCGACGTTTTGCAGCTCCTCACCCAACTAGTTATTAACAATTAAATTCCACAAGGCGTTAATTAGCACAAACACTATTAAACCAGTTAACCTACTGGTTTCACCCTTATTGGGGTATCACCAGTATCATTTTAGACCCGAGAGACCTGTGAAGCGCAAGGTCCACCCCAGTGCTTTGTACAATTTAAAATGGAGACAAGGTCCCTCTATACTTCATGTTCATCTTTCAAGGTGTCTGGTTTCTAAGGCAGGACGACACCTCAGTATTCTCAATAGAAGTAAATCAATTCTGAGGCACTTATGGGTCATTAGACGGTGGAAGGCCTTAACCTGCAGGACCATGGACTATGGATCCCCACCTTGGACTGACGCATTTTACTTTCTTGGAAGCGGTCAAGTCCGAGGCTCTCTATCTTATTGGTATATCTTGACAGGAGACTGAGTCTCATGGTCTGCTTCTCGCTCAACAACAGGCAGGTTGGTGGAGTCTCAGTTTTATGTTGCCTCACTTCTTGCACATCCAACCCGTTCATCCCTCCATTTGTCCCCAACATGCCCAGGTCACACGCATTCCGACAGACTCCCACACCTGGTTACCCTCCCAATCTCTAAGCTGAATGCTCACCTCCATTCCTTCATCCTTCATTTCTCTCATCTGTAGAACGAATGCCTGTGTCTGTTGTCTCATGCTCCTCCTTGCAGTCTCTTGAGTGCTGCCCATCATAACCTCAAGCTTTCCCCCCATATCCACCCCTGCTCTCTTTTACTACTACGGACCTCTGCCCCTTTCCTTCTGCCACTCATCCACTCATGTGCGAAGTCCTTGTCTCTTTGCTCCTCTTCAATCCTCCATCCACCTGTGAACCTGCTGCCATTGTTGAGCTCCACTATGAGCCTAGATTTCCAAAAACAAAAAAAATAAACCTATGTTGGCAACTGTATCTGTATACCAGGGATACCTGTTGGGTAACTGGATCTTTGCTTGTGGAATTTGTATTTCGCTGTTAAAACTGCCTCGCGTAGTGCAGCTTTCTGGCTGTTTGTTCAGCCCAAGATTCTAAGCCTTAGGCTGGCTCTAAACTGGCAAGGGAGCTTTTATGTTATCACTCACACTTCTCTTGTTTCTGTTGCTCGGTGTGCAGGTGACCCAGATAAAGGTTGTGAAACAGGAAGGAAATATGCCTGAGGTCCAGGCTGACACCAGAACATGGTACCACCGTTGGATATTCCGCATCACATCAATGCTACGCTCGGTATAAGTTACCACTGATTACTTACCTTATATGTTAATCAGTTTGTCTGTCTGTCTTTGTATGACCATTTTTGAATGCTATAGTATTGGCTCTTTCGAGCAAACAAACTTGTTGCTTGCTGTCTGTAACTTTCTACATTGCACATCTATCAATGCCTTAGTTTGTTTGATTTATTTCTTCCCAACTTCAGCGGAGTTCCTTTTCCATTCACACAGACTCTCGCTTTATCGATCATTGTAAAAAAAATCCCTTAAGGTTTCATTCCCACTTTGAATCCAACTTGATCTTTCTCACTGTTCTCTCATCCCTCATCACACATCATCTGTCACAAATCACTTTTCACTTTATCAATCTGAGGATTTCACTTGCGCCGGGAATGGTTGTTGTTTCGGTCATTTCTGACCAATCATATCTGCCGCAGAGATCTTGCAGCTTATATCAACTTGACTTGTATAAACATGTTTAATGTATTTTTATGCAGTAAGTGGCTGTCTACATATACATGCAGAGGTGCGTTTGACACGTCCTAGTCACATCTGAACAATGACTGGTTTCTTTCAACCCTCTCCCATCACATACAGATTTGGATTACATTTTTGTCATGCATTCAAGGCCCCCTGAAAAAAACAACCACAATGTTGATGGTGATATGGTTCACACTCGCCTTTGGGTAAGTTGCTGTCACACTTGCATTCCTGGAACAAGCTGAAGATTCAATATTGTGGGGTAATAGAAAGATGTACAGGCAATCCAAAGAGGAGAAGCACGTTCTTTTAAACTGTGATTGAATACTTCATTAAATGTCAGAAGCTGACCACTAATTAGGGAATTTTTTTTTCTGCCTGAACAAAGAATCAAAGAAGTGTTGGTTGCTTGGTTTGCATGAAAATGGGTTTTCAAAGACAAGTAATCCAAGAAGAATCACTACGAAATGCAATTCAGAAGAACCTTCGTTGATCAAGAGACGAGGGCCGGGCTTCATATTTGACCTTGACGTTTATTTCCCACGATGATTTACTTGTCCTTAATGATGGAGATAATGGGTGTGCGGAACTCTTTGGTCAAAAGTGAGATCTTCGATTCGCTTGATGTGTTGTGTTGTTGTTGCTCGAGGTGATCGGTCTTGCAGGACGTGCTTCGTTCTGTCCACTTTAAACGTCCATCTTGAAATGATTTACACCAGTCAAGTCCAGTTGTCCTTGACAGGCAATCAACACTATACTGGCTAGCCAGCTGTCCATAAATTTAAACAGGATAGATGTTTACACAGACCCTACATCTCATGATTATTCGCAGTTCCACCCTCTTTGTTCTCTCATTTGCTGCCATCTTGATGTTCAGGCCAGGCGTTAAAGTTTGGAGACGCGTGATTATGGGCATCGCTAACCAATACCATAAAGACAAAGTCCATCAAAAATTATTAAGCATTATTTTGCTTTGATAATTATCATACATACTTGGCGTTTCACAAAACCTTTTCCCAACAATTTGAGGCACCAAGGTACACATCATTCCACTTTTCCATGGTATTCCATGAACTGTATTGTGGTGCATATTCTATAACTCAAACTCTTCCAGTTCATTATTATTTTCCTCGCAGGGATGACTTGTTGATGGTTAGGATTATTAAAATAATCTTGGTAAGGTTACACTGACCTGCAAAAGTGTTCACCCCCGACTAATACAGTCACATTTAGATGAAATGGCAGAGTACCCGTCCTATGGACAATCTTGTTCCAAACATGCAACACGTTCTTCTGATGCATACCTTTATTTGGGCGGTGTATAGGTAACTGACAGCTCTGTGGAGGAAAAATAAATTTAAAAAACCCATGAGGTTATGTGCATGAAGCAAGACCATACCTACTGCTTATATTTCACAACGCCTTACGACACTGGAAAACATGGTAACAGGAATACTGTACTGTAAATGGTGGAGACTTGTAATACCCCCACCGCCCCTGCCCTACCCGCAGGTGGTGCGAGACAATACATATTTACATATAGAATTTGTGTCACCCCTTACCCCCCCCCCCTTCAAACCCCCTAAGACCACTGGCAAATTTGAAAACATTTGAAACATTAATTGGGATCATGCTGCTGCTACATAGCAAGTCTGGATGTAATCGGCCCAAACTGTTGGAGGAGTAGCGTGATAAACACACCGCCAAAAAAACGCAAACACCGGCCCGTGAATTATAGTAAGGGTGACGTATTACGTAGAAATATTTTTTTCCAAATGAACTTTTTTATTCATAACTGGAGGGATTAAACTACACACTGTTATCGTTGAAGGAGGTTACACGTCAGGAATACCTGCAAAAACCATGTACACATCAAAATTCACTGGTTGAAAAAATATTCAGCCCATTAGGTCAGTACTTGGTGGAAGCACCGACATTTACTCTCTTCTTATTCATCCACTCCAGCGTGGCATTTGCTTTGTGCTTCGGATCGTTATCCCACTGAAATGTAAATCTCCTACCTAGTTTTGAGATTCGTGGCCAACTCAAGTAAGTTCTCATCAAGGATTCTCCTGTACTTTGTACCGTCCATTGTTCCTTCTATCCTGACAAGCTTGGCAGTCCCTGACGATGAAAAGCAGCCCCATAGCATGATGCTGCCACCACCATGCTTGACAGTTGGAATGGTGTTGACTGGGTGATGTGCAGTGTTTTGGTTGCACCCAATGTAACATTTTGAATTTATAACAAAAAGTTCAATTTTTTTTTTGTCTCATCTGACCACAAAACATTTATCCAGGTGCCTGCAATACCATTAAGATGCTTTTCGTAAACTCATTACGAGCTTTTAGATGAGTTTTTTTTCAGCAATGGCTTCTTTCTTGGCACCTGTCCATGGAGGCCAGCTTTGTGAAGGTAACGGGATATTGTTTATGGATGAACACTGACCCCCATCTCGGACAAAGAGCCTTGCAGATCTTTCAAAGTCATTGTTGGATTTACAGTGACATCCCAACCAGTTTCCTGCTTGCCCGGTTGCTGAGTTTGGATGGGTGATCTGGTCTGAGTTGAGTCTGGGTGGAATGATATGTCTTTCACTTCTTAATGATGGATTTCCCCATACTCAAAGGGATAAAGAGTGACTTTGAAATCTTCTTATAACCCTCTCCTGAATGATGCTTCTCCACCACTTTATGTCTGACTTCTTTGGAAAGCTCCTTGGTCTTCATGTTTACCTTGTTGGTGCACCAAGTGAGTTGCACCATAAAATCCCTGGATATATGGGGGAGCTTAATTTTTCAGTTAAATCCCTGATTACATACAGGTAATACCTTTCACACTTATTGTAACCTTTCAAACAAAGAATTTGCTCCTGAAGTGATTTAGGATTAATTTGGCAAAGAGTTTGAATACCAGTGCAACTGAGAATCATCTGATTTTCTCCGTTAATCAAACTTATTCACATTCTATCTGCATTTTTCAACTTTATCACTTTGGAGTAGTTTGTGTCGACTCCACAGTATATATTAAGTTTGGCTTGAAAGCATCATGAACTAAGCTCAGGTGACATCAAAATGTGAAAACTTTGGAGGGGGTGGATACTTTTGCAGGCCACTACTGCACCAATCTATGACAGCAAACTAACTCTTTCCTCTGACACTTGATTCTCTAAAACTGAGCACTGTTCTGTGCCTATTTATACCATCTCGGTTGATGATGTTCACAGTTTTAAAAGTCAGATGTTGTGTGGGCTATTCTCTGCAGCCTGAAACGCTTGGGAGTATCATTTTATGGATAAGGGTCCATGGACAAATCCATGTCCATGGACAAATGGATGTCAAAGCTCCTTCAGAAGCCTGAGTTGCTACCAAAAAACGTGTTGAAATTATCCTTCAGGGATTATGTTATGCCAGAGCTTTATTTTTGTTCTCTTAAATTAATCTCCATCTATAATCTATATGATAGGGGGACTCTTTGTGATGTTGTGGGGTTTCTTTCTACAATTTGCGCCACCAATTTGTAATGGTACCACAGAGTTTCTGAGACCCTTAGGAGTACTAAATCACCATCAATTAAAATAAAAAGAGATTTTGTTTTTTTCTTCCTGCACTCCAAACTTCCAAGCTGTATCTTGGAGTTGGCTTGGACTTTTGGAATGAAATTTTGTATCAACAATGTGAATAGAAATGATGCAGGGTTGACATAATTATTGACCTTGACCTATTTTAAAGGTCATGATCTAATTAGACATTGAAACATTTTTCAACATAACTTGACTAAGGTTTGTCAGATCAGAATGGAATTGCTCTCATTAGATAGCCTAGATTAAGGTGCATTTACCTTTAATTTACATCATACCCCTGCAGGTTAAAGGTCAATGTATTTCACCCCTCGGAATACGAAACCACCGTAAAGTTTTTCTCCCTTATTTCCACCAATGTACGAGGACTTTCGGAATAAAATGTTTGCTTTAATAATTGGAATACAAAATATGCCGGGTTGACGTAATTTTATTTGACCTTGACCTAATTTTATTGCCATGACCAAATTATAAACATTTTAACATTTTTCACCATAACTCGACCAAGATTAGTCCTATTAGAATGAAATTGCCCCCCCTCGATAGCCTAGAGCAAATCGCATTTACGCAAAACGTACATCATACCCCTCTGGGTTAAAGGTCAACATCTTAGACCCCTATGAGTACTAAACCAGTATTTAGGTCCCCCCCATTTGTTTCTGCCAAATCGCTGTGCTGTATCTCGGAGCCAACTGGGGACAATTCAGAATGAAATTTATCATCAATAATAGGAATACACAATATGTGGGGTTGGACTTATCTTTTGACCTTGACCTAGTTATAAGGCCATGAACCAATTGTCGCCATTTAAACATTTTTCAGCATAATCCGACTAAGGTTTGGCCAATCACAACAAAATTGCCCTCCCTAGATAGCCTAGACTGCTAGAGCAAGACACATCACACTTCTTTTACATCATACCCCTCTGAGTTAAAGGTCAAGGTCAAATGACGGTCTGAAAAAAAAACACAACTGATTGTTGGCATGGGTCATATTTGCCAATGAGGAATCTCAAAGACCACTAGGCCATTCAATAAGTTCTTGCATCATAATGGTGTTGCTGCACTGAAGTTATGCACCTGATATTTGTTTTGTGTTCTTGACCTACTTTTTTCAGATTGGGACCTGATTAACAAAAACACACCTTTTTGATCATACCTTGAAGAATTCTCCTCCGATTTTCATGCTGTTGAGTTTTATGGATAGATTGTAGATGGGGAAATAATTTCTTAATTTACACTCGATCCATAAATGTTGAAGGACAAGGTTTAAGGTGGTCCGAATAAAATATGCCTCATTGGATCGTGGGACAGAATAAGTGGCAGGTGATTGCCAAGGGTAAGCTGGGGGAGGCTTGCCTTTGGGACCACTTTGTAATAGCAGATATCTTGTTTTCATTTATCATTGATGTTATGCTGATTTGATTCATCAAAAAAAATCGATACTTTAAAAGAAAATGTGATGGATTTCTATAGTATGTATGTATGTTCCATAAATTAGATTTTCCTGCATTATTGTGCACTCCGTGGGTTAATCAGTTCATTCCAATTTCGTAATAGAGTATAAAATGATGCTAATAGAGTATAAAAGATGCCATGGACCACAAGAGTAATTGTAGTTAAAACTACAACGGCACTTGGTAGAGCACATACCTCTGCCAGGCTGAACAGTTTACGTTTTGTATCCCATTGATAGGCCGAATCTGCATCCAGACCTTAACCAAAATATATTTGGCGTGTTCTTGTCACCTACCCAACTCATTCACCAAGTTTTATTATAACCCATGCATAACATTTTGAGATATTGTGCGATACAGTACATCGTTTTTGGCCCCATCTTTCAATTGTGAAGAATCACTTTAAAAATTCTAGTATCCAGATCCTCACCAAAATCTCATCAATTTGTCCTTGTCACACACCCAGCCTGTCCACAAATGTTCGTCCAAGTCCATCCATAACTTTTTTGAGATATCGTGCTCACAAACATTTAGACAAACAGACAAACAAACAGGGTTAAAATCATAACCTCCGGTAATAAGTTTCAGTTTTGTTTATGTTTTTTTTGTACCACATTGATCGAAGGCTCAGTGAGGAGCCAGTTCACCAATCACATGCAAGACAAAGACAATCATAAACAACGGACAACAGTGTACCTTTACATAAGTCAGACAAGGAAATTGGTAGATATTGGACAAACACATATAGTTTTTATGGTATTTGCTCTGATTGGAACACTTAAAATCTTTCCCAGCGCAGCATGTTCTCTGACTATTTATACTGTTCTGTTGATGATATTCACTGTTATACAAATCTTCACAGTTACAGCAGTCCTCCATTGAACACATATTTGACGCAGTCCTGTATCATTACAGGCTGCCATGCATGGCGCAATGGACTTCTTGCATTTGAAATGCAAACCACTTCATCCAGGTTTGAAACTCCAACCATGTACTTTTAAAACAGGACCCAGGGGCAGGTGGCAAAGACATGAGTACTGGCAGTAGCGCGTCCTCCTCATATGTACAGTCCATGGATTCTTCAAAAGGTAGAGCTGGGTAGTTTAAGTGATTTTAACTCTACACTGCAACATTTTTTGGGGGAAAAACATATGGAAGGACGAACAACCACTTTCGGTTTTGGTGGAAAACAACCACTTTAGGTGGAAGGGACTCAGGTGTATGAGGTTTGATGAATACTATTGATCAAGCCGTGTCAACTGTGCCGACATTTTGGATGTTGTATAATCTCAAAAGAACAGGTCCGCATCGTTGGTTGCTTCTTCTGACAGATGTTCTTTTCCTCGATTTTGTAAGAACATTTTAATGTTGTTTTTGGAAGATCTTCTGTGAAGTTGTCAGTTTGAGGTTTGAAGACTTTGGTCTGTCAGTTGCATCACTACTGATTCACTGATATTTTACTGAAGCATTGCCTTATAAGTTAGCGAAGGAAAATGGAGTTTGTCCTGGAATCAGTACACACGAGCCTACTCCTTTTCGAAAATTACCCTGTGATCTTTAATGTTCACCAACAAGAGCTTAATGTTTCCTTTGAAAGACTGCATAACCATTGATGGAACCACTCTACTTGCATAGCACCACGGTGATAATTTACAGTCTGTCTGGGAATCAAACCCAGATGAGACAACTCAAAGAATGAGTGCACTACCTCGAAGTTATCCTCTTGAGCCCAGGTGCAGCAGTGAAAAGATTAACCGATGCGAACGTTTAAATTTGGCGAGTTTGAGGTTGAACGACACACCAAGGGAGTTTATCACCAGGAATGCAGCAGTGATGGTACAGATTATTTTAATTACTTGCCTCTACAAGTAAGGAAAGAAAGATAAGGAGAATAAATTTTACAATTTGATGAATTTCATTTCATTCGAGGTTGGACTTGGTTTCAATATCTTTCATCACAGCAAACATGCTTTCATTAGTCCAGTCTCATATTGCTTATTTCATTTTCTTGCAGAGATAATGTCATTAAAATTTAAAGTACCTGCAAAGTACCTGTAAAATTTGATTGCAAATATAATTAAAAGTTCCATATTTAAATTTTTTTTCCTGCAAAGTTCATGAAAGTATAAGGTGGAAGTGGCTTGCTTCTTTTTCCCCAAGGCAACAATTAGCAGCAGAAGATGTGCTGTTTTCCCAAAATTCATGGGACATGTCTTTCCAGTTGTGAGATTTAGTTACTTTTCATTTATAATCACTGTAAATGCCTTCAGCAGACACAGGAAAACAGATTTTCCAGACTTCATCCAATTGGCAAATTTCTGGTTATTCTATCTCAAAATTTGCTGATATTAAAATTAATGCAAATGGGGGGGGGGGGGGACTAATAATAAATGGTGGATCGATGGGTTTTATCAACTGAAGGTTGATGAAGGTGTTCTATCTGCTGTGAGAAGCAAAGTATAGTTGACATTTTTAGTGTCGACCCTTTGTTGGAGCAGGAGAGGGCCTTTGCATTTCAATGGAATACCATCGAAGCCTTTGATTATTGTGGTCAATGTACAATGTCAAATGCTGTGGTGTGATAGATAGTATCCCAGGGCCTCAACATGTGCAAAGAGATGTTGTGGAACAACAAGTGTACATTGTGCACATCCGTTAGTAGTGTCTATGGCATGTGTCAGAATGTCAAACTATAAAGCATCTCACAATGCAAAGCCTGTCCATAAATATCCTCATTTGCGAGCTCCCACTTGACGAAAACAACAATTAACAAAAAAAATTGAATGTTTTATTCATCTGTGTTCTCCATTTTCTCATAATAAAGGTTTGTTCAAGATTTGATGACAAAAGCTCAATTGGTAAAAATGTTATGGCCTGGACACACACACACACACACACACACACACACACACACACACACACACACACACACACACACAATGAATTGAAAAACCACATCTCCCGCTGCGTGGGGGGACGGACGAATTCGAACTCAATAACAACACCACTACAACTAGTACTACTACTACTTCTTCTTATCGTACTTTAACAGCCCCAAATATTCCTATGTTCTTGTGGGGTCATTTGACGAAATGTTTTGAGCCAATGCGGCACGAACTGGCAGGCCAGCCATCTGATATTGAGCAATGGTGAATTTGTTGCAATGGTGAACGGACATCTGGTAGCTTGTACCTGTTGCTGCGTTTGAGCCTGGGGAGTAACTGCTGAAATATATCTGTCTGGGTTATTCCTGACATCTTTGTTTTTTGTTCCTTTCACATTTCTTTCTAAAAAAATTTTTTCACAATTCTCTTTATTTATTGTAATTCTTGCTTTTTCTTCTATTTCATCTCCTTTTCTCTCTATTCCTCTCTTTTATTGTCTATCTCTCTCAGGAGAAGTAAATTATTGCAGAAATATTTCTGTAAGGCTCACTTGGCTACACCTGGATGGGTTTGGAGGTTGTGGAGTAGCGGCTGAAACCAGAATCCTATCCAGGTTCCTCCTGATGACTCAATCTTTGCTCTTTACTTCTTCGGGTTCCTTCTTGATCTTCTATTTCATTGCCTGATTTTCAGCCTCAAATATTTCTGGACACGTTTGCAGAAAAGCTGATATGATTAACAGTGTGTTCCAGTGTAACTAATTCATGGAGCAAGCCTCATTTCTTTCATCATATGAAATTATCCAGGAGCTTTATAACTGACCCTTTTATGTTTGCTATCACCATATATGATTTATTTGGATGTTTTCAGACGCAGTTTGAAGACATGATGATCTATATTTCTTGTCACATCATCTCAGGTCTGCTGGAGGTTATACTGCAAGTTAACTAACATAGTGCTGCCAGAACTGCCTTTGGGCAAATCACCACCTTGATTAATGAAGTGTCTGGCTGGTTACCTAAAGGTTGCTGAAGAAGGGCCAGCTGTCTTAATCTCCTAATCTCTTTCATCCCACGTACATATTTCTACAGTGTAACATATAGTGCCAGCTTATACTACAACTGGTACCCGTTTTCACACAATTTACTGATCCTCATTTACGATCTCCACCTTAAAAACGACTCGTACTTCTGTTTTGGCAAGTTTCTGCAACCTTTTTCCCCGTGATGTTTGCATTGTTTGTCTGATTCGATTGGCAGATACTTTGGCTTGAGTGTCTGGTTTCCGGAGATGATAAAACAACTACAGGCTGAGGATTATGCATCCAGAGTGATCCGGTTTGATGGAGAAACAGTGGAAAATTTCTACTTCAACTTCACGCTGGAGAATCAAGTTCACAAAAATGGCAAATACATAAACGGCAGGTATGTCCGCAGGTATAATGGCAAATGCATACAGTACAAGAGAGGTATGGATTCAAACTTTGCATTTTGCTTTTGATATCAATATTTTCATTCCCATGGAGGAGATGCTCTTCGGTTTTCAGTATTTTTTTCCATTCAATACTACTTTATGACATTTCTACTTTCCAGGTCTTCATGGTTGTTCTAAAGGAGCGCAGATGAGATGAGCAGGAAGGGCTCTTGTTTTATGCCAAGTGCAGTACAGATAGATTGGTTAACATGGCTTTCTATGTAGGGAAAGCTGGGCAATGTATGCAACTCATTTTTAAATCTTCAGTTTCAGTTTCAGTTTATTTCCATACTCTGTACAAGGGTGAGTAAAAATAAATAAATAACTTACATGTGTGTGCGTGTGTGACACAGAGCGTCAAGACATTTCCACAAAGCTAAAGCTTGTGGTGAAACACCTATAACAGCAAACTATCAAATACCAGACCAACTACGAGCAAATAACGATGTGTAAAGGAAAACACAAGAATGGACAAAATAATGAAACACAAGAATTGTTTGAACATCATCAGGGGAATTTTTTATACTACAGACCTACATATTGGGATACGAGAAAGTTCTTATAGGAAGAGTTGAATCTATTCACGGATGGCTGGGCTTTCACTGCTCCGTCAATAGTGTTACGAAGACGACAACCATAAAATGTAATTGTATTCATGGAGCATACAGAGTATAATAGTATTCATGTGTAGGGGAAGAACAAATTGTTCCAGGATCTGGTATGAGAATGGAGGTGTGTGTTGTGTATTGAAGTCAAGAATAAAATTTGCAGGGAAGACGATTATCGACATACTTTTGCATAATATCTGTGTGTGTGCAATTTTTTTTGAAATCGCTAAGAGTGAGAGTGTAACATCTAATGAAAAGTGGTGCAGTGTCGTTTCGAGGATGAGAGAAGATACAAATCCCCAATGATCTTTTTTGAGCAACAACGACTGAATGAAGCTTATTGTTGATTGTGCATGACCATACCATATTTCAATAAATGAGGAAGAGTAAAACTATAGTATCGTAAAGAGGAATTAAAGTGATCGAGGGTAGAAATGAATGTAATCGAGATAAAACACCTGTGTTACGAGAAACCGTTTTCGTGACAAAGGAGATGTGGTCAGACCAGGTGAATTTATCATTAATGATGACTCCTAAAAATTTAGCAGAGTGAACCTCAGCGATGGGCATATTATCAATTTTCAAAAATATTCATGCTAATTGGGGATTTATTTGAATTGAAAAAGAGCATGTCCTTGGTTTTATTATGTTTTAAAGAAAGTTTGTTGGCTTTGAACCAGGAGGTGGTCTTTTATTGGTTTGGAGTTTAAACTATTGACCAAGGAATCATAAGTTTAATTGGAGTGCTGTATACAGTTGTGGTATCATCTGCAAATGATATAAATTTTAAAAGGGAAGAAGAAGAAAGCAAATCATAAACAGAGTAGAAAATGGAGAGGAGCAAGGATAGAGCCATGTTGAATACCATGTAGAATGGCTTTCTGGCTGGAATCACACTTATTAACGGTCGTGAATTGTTGATGGTTACTGAGATAAGAATTAAACCATTGCAAAGCAATACCCCTGATATCATAAAATTCAAGCTTAGATGAGATAATACTATTGTACGGTCAATTGTGTCGAAGGCGTTGGACAGAATCAATAAAAACGCCAGCAATAGACATTTTGTTACAAACTGAATCAGTGAGTTTATCAATGAGTTGCACAAGAGCCATGTCAGTGGAATGTTTAGATATAAAGCTGAACTGTTCATCATGAAGGTTCAAGAGAAAGACAACCAGAGAGTTGGTGTCAAAGCAAATACTCCTATAGAGAAGGACTGGAACCTCCCATGCTCGGGGTTTGTAACTTGAGTCTGAAGGATTAACTTGAGTCCGGGGCTAAAATGACTTCAAGAAGGGCTAGAGACACGATCTCGGGATCCATCCAGGGGTTTTTGAGGACGGCGAGTTCAATAGTGTCATTTTCAACACCACCTGAGGTCATCTTCAAGGTCAAAAGGTCATATTTCAAGGTCAAATTACTGAATTTTGGTATTTTTTGCCCGTTTTTGTGTCGAACTCATAAACGGTGAGAGATGGCTGATTGTAATAAGATGAAAGTGTGTAGAGCTGTCAAACTTTGATATTTATTGTCATATATCGTATTACATAAACATTACATGCATGTCACAACACGATGCCTATTACAACTATGTCTATGTCTATCACTAGTTGGAGAGCTTTTCTTGCCTCCTGAGGCATCCCAAAGCTTTTTCTTTGTCACTTACATTGAGGACATGAGCTTTCAATGGAATGTTAGCTAAAGTAGTACATGTAGCAATACTACTAGCTAAAGGTGCATCTACAGAGGATAACAGCTGAGCAAAATGAAATTGGAAACGCAATTTAGTCTTGTCATACAAATTATAGGCATTATGTACAAAAAAGACGGTTGACAGAGTCCGCACACTCAACCCACCTCTATTCAAATTATCTAGAAACTCAGATGACACCTCATTACCATCTTCATCATCAATGATCTCCTCCATACTAGTGCTATCGCCATATTTATGAACAAGGTATCCAAATAAACTACTTTATGCTTTAGGGCATCGTCAGACTCCAAGAGATCCTGAGTGTCTTGAGGAGTAATCTCGTCAATGAGTTCACTTCGCTCATCTGGATTTATGGAAGTTGTACAGTTCTTGTCGCAATCAATCACACGAGAACTAGATTCGGGCATAATGTCATGCTTTATGAGTGTTTGCAAATTTACAATTTTAGCTGCAGCCATAATGTCAACTACGTCAATGTAGAAGTTTCCACCGCTTCTTTGCCTGGCTTGGCCGAAAAACTTTTCCAAGGCTTCATCTGCAAATATAGCAGGAAGAACGTAGTCAAAGTCTTTCTCTGCCAGAAGCAATTTGGCAGCATCCACATTATTACGTGTGGACACAGTGAAGGCTTCAGCAGTTTGCTGAGTTAGCTTCAGCTTATGACCACCACCTCTTTGCCATGCGCAGGTAGATATAATTTGGCATGCCTGCTCCAGCCTAGTGAAACTTGTACAGTCTACTGTCCAAGGCTGTCTGGATTCGTCGCGCAGATGGATAGCTGAGAAACGGTCTTTCACGTTCATCATCTTGAACCACTCACTCATTATCTGAGTGAGGATGATTGTGCCTTCGCTGATGCCCAGTGAATCCTTGAAGGTCTTTAAAGCAGTGACAGTCTTGTCATTGAACACTTGGCATACCATAAGATGCAGCTGCGACAGAAGGAAGGTGAAATGAGGAAGCTCGTGTGCCTCAGTCATCCAACAGAGCTGGCTTATTACAACCTGAAGAATTTCCTTGCTTGTGCATTCATGGATGTTTACCTGGTCAGTTTTGGACCTAATCTGGGACCATTTTGAGAGCAGGCTGTTCTTCTTCAAAGGAAAAAGTCGTTTGGGCACCTCAATGCCATCTTTCTCAACTCTATTCAAGAATAGAAATCCAAAAGGTGAGTGAATTGTTGGAAATGAAAGAAGTGCTTGACAGTTTGTCCAGTAGCATCAGTTCTTGATAGGTAAAGGTTTTCCTGATCTTTTATGATGTTAAAGCCAGGAAAATAAACTGATTTTAGCACAGAAGTGGTCGAAATCTTGGATATTGTCTGCAGCCTCATCAGCTGCCTGCATCTTCTTTGCTCTTGATTGTGACGTAGAAGATGATGTTGGACGTGGGGCTGAGGTCACCTGCTTCAAAGCTGCTTTCGGTACTCCAGGAAATATTGATGGGGGTTCTTTGGGTCGTTTGCCACCCCTAACTGACACCCAATCACAATTGAAATGTGTCTCACAAATATATATCTCCTTTAAGCACCTCAAGCTTTCTTTCTCATTTGGCATTGCCAATATCCATCTCTTCCTCTCCTCAGGATCTTTTGGGAAGGACATGACTTTTACATAAGGCGTCCCATCATAGTTTCCTCTACAACCAAAGCAGCTGCAATGACGTGGCATATCGTCACCAAAGCAGGAAACAACACAAACATCCTGTGAGATCACCAGCTGGACAGTTTCTGAAAGAGAAACAAACAAAACATACATTAGTTAACGATGATAGAAATCAGCAAGTAGGTGCAGTAGGTGCACAATGTCATGTTTTGTTATAGACTTTACAAAAGTTTTCCTCTATGAGTTAGATGCAAAAACGGGCAAAAAATACCAAAATTCAGTAATTTGACCTTGAAATATGACCTTTTGACCTTGAAGATGACCTCAGGTGGTGTTGAAAATGACACTATTGAACTCACCATCCTCAAAAACCCCGATATGGATCCCGAGATCGTGTCTCTAGCCCTTCTAGAAGTCATTTTAGCCCCGGACTCAAGTTAATCCTTCAGACTCGTTACAAACCCCGAGATCGTGACGTTCCAGTCCTCCTCTATAGGAGTCTATGTATCAAAGCCACCCAATGCTCGCCTGTTTATACATTTATCGTTTTTAAAAGACTCCTCTAATCATATTTTTTATAAAGCATTGCAGTGAAGTCTGATCCAAATAATTTTAAAGCAATATATGTATTTGTATTATATATTGTAATCAGTAAAAAATAGTGTACACACACACACACACATACACACACACACACACACACACACACACACACACACACACACACACACACACACACACACACACACACACACACACACACACACACACAAGCATTTAAAGGCCATTTTCCCCGCTAAAGCAGGGGTTAGCCTTGCGGGCCCCATGACAATCTTCTCCATTTTACCCTGTTTTCTGCATCTCCCCTTCTTAATCCCCTTGCCCACATTTCCTCTTCCACCACATTTAGCCAAGTTTTTCTCGGTCTTCCCCGTCCTCTACTTCCTACTACATTCATTTCCAATACTCCTCTCACCCAGTCACTTTCATCCTTCCTCAACACATGACCCAACCATCTCAACCTGTTTCTCTTCACAACCTCCATCACAGACTCTATTCCCATCATCTTCCGCAAGTCATCATTTGTCTTCCTCTCTCTCAACAATACTCCACACATCCACCGAACCATTCGCATTTCCACCCTTTCCAGCCTTTGTTGCTGCTCCATGTTCAGTACCCATGTCTCACTCCCATAAATCATCGTAATTCTCACACATGTAGCATACACCTTTCCCTTCAGCTTCAACGACACTCCCCTCTTCGTCAGCACACCACTCAGTTCCCGAAACTTCTTCCATGCACATCTCACTCTAGCAACCATCGAAGAGTCTGATCCACCTTCTCCATTCAGCATGTCTCCGAGATAACAAAATGTTTTCACCCCTTCCAGCTTCACACCATCTCCAAGATCCAACTCAACAATTCCTTCATCTGCTGCTCCCTCGATGCACACCTTACACTTGAATGTAGCTGCCACACTGGTTAATGACCCTCTCACCCCACTACATTTTTGATGAACCCATTCAGCACACATCGTACACTGAATGGAGTTCACTCCGACACCCTTCCTGCACACACCACACGGCCACTTCCCAGTCCTTTCCACCTCACCACATGCTTTACCACTTGCCATCACCTTCGTCTTTCCGATATTCACCTTCAAACCTTTTGCCTCCATACATTCCTTCCACTTGTTCATCTTCTCCTTCAGTCCATCCATACTCTCTGCAATCAACACCAGATCATCTGCATACAGCAGCTCCCACGGTAAACCCTCCTTTACCCTCCGAGCCAGCACCTCCATCACAACTACAAATAGAAGTGGACTTAGTACCGACCCCTGGTGCACTCCTACCCTCACCTCAAACTCACCACTGTTCCCATCCTTCGTGCTTACAGCTGTGCGTGCTCTCTTGTACATGGCCATCACCACTCTGATCAACCATTCCTCCACTCCTAACTTCCTCAATGCCCATGCCATTACTTCGCGTGGGACCCTATCAAATGCTTTCTCCAGATCAACAAACCCAAAAAGCAACTTCTTCCTCTTCTCCATGTACTTCTCCTGCAACTGCCTTACAATAAAAATCACATCTGTCGTTCCTCTTCCTGGCATAAGTCCAAACTGCATTTCGTCAATCTTTACCTTCTTCCTTATCCTCTTCTCCAACACCCTTTCCAATACCTTCATTCCATGCTCCAATAACTTTATTGCTCTATAGGAGCCACAGTCCAGAGGGTCACCTTTCCCCTTGTACAGAGGGATGAGGGTACTCAGTTCCCAATCCACTGGAATGCGGCCTTCTCTCATCATCAGGTTACAGATCTCTGTCATTCTCTTCACACCCCAACTTCCCGCTGCCTTCAACATATCTCCCACAACTCCCGTCGGCCCTCCTGCTTTTCTACTCTTCATTGCTCTTATAGCTTCCTCAACTTCCTTCTCAGTTATCTTCTCTGCTGGTCCTAAAACTGGGTTACTCTCGATGTTTCTATCCCATTCATTTTCTACATTCAACAGCCATTCCATATATCTCTTCCATCTTCCTTTAATTCCATCTGAATCCACAACAATTTGTCCCACTTCATCCTTCAAGCAACTCACCCCCGTCACATCAAATCTCTCTCTCTCGCTATCTGCTTTGCAATCCTGAATACCGCTCTCTTACCCTCCTCCGAATCCAAGCGTTCTCCAAACATTTTCCCATCAGCCTCCTGCGCCTTTGCAACCTCTATCTTTGCAGCCTTCTTGGCTTCCTTATAACTTTCATGTGCTGTCTCTTCTTCCACCGTATCCTTTGCCTTTTGCCATTCCTTGAACTTCTTCCTCTTCTCTTCAATTGTCTTTCCAACTTCATCACCCCACCCCCATGTTTCCGAGTGCCTCGGTGGTCCTTTTGTCCATCCACATACCTCACCAACGGCTCCCAATAGACTAGCTTTCATTGACATCCAACCACTTTCAAGCTCAACCACATCATCTTCAACCATACTCAGCCTCTCTCTTAATGCTTCCTTCACTGTCGCCTCTTTCACCCTCCACACCTTCATCCTCGGTTGGTAGTTCACCCGCCGAATTCTCCGCGCACCTTTCACCCTTATATCGCAGACAACCAGGTGGTACTGTGAAACAGTCTCCTCCCCTGGGATCACCTTTGTGTCCCGGAGGTTTCCCCTATCTCGCTGACGCACCATCAGGTAGTCAATGGTTGTCGTCGACCCACCTAACGTGTATGTAATAAGCTTATTATCCGCTTTCTGGAATTGAGTATTACAAATCAATAAATCAGCTCCATCAGCAAACTCCAAGATACTTTCACCTTCTCCATTTCTCACACCATATCCATAACCCCCATGGACTCCCTCAAAACCGTCTGGACTCCTTCCCACATGTCCATTCAAGTCTCCTCCAACCACAACAACTTCCTCATCTTTCACATTTTCCATCAACTTCTCCATCGCACACCAGAACATGTTCTTCTCTTCATCGCTTCGACCGACCTGCGGGGCATATCCCGAGATGACGTTCACCAAGAGATTTCCGATCACGATTCTCACCATCATCAACCTTTCACTCACTCTAGTCACACTCACTACACTGTCTACAAACTCCTCAGAAAACATGACACCAACACCATGCACGCCTTCCGGGCACCCTTGCCACATAAACTTGTACTTCTGCTCCTGCCTTCCCTTCACCATTCTCACACCACTTCCCTTCCACCGTGTCTCCTGCACACAACATATGTCCACTCTTCTTCTGACCAATGTTTCAACCACTTCTCCAGATCTCCCTGTCATTGTCCCTACATTCCATGTACCAAACCTCAGAAACCGATCTCCACGTGGGGCATCAGACAATTGGTCATCATAAATGGAAAAATTTCCTCCCTTGCTTCGATCGGGTTCCCCACCTTGAGTTTTAACGAGAGGGGGTGAGGACCCCCACGGGGTACTTCGGGCTGTACCCTGCCCATCAGTTGTACTCATCATGGTTTCCTTTTGAGGCGATGTTTTTATGGCCGGATGCCCTTCCTGACGCCAACCCTTTTAGTCGCCTTTTACGACACGCAGGGATACGGTGTACCTATTCTAATCGGGGTACACACCGGGAAGTAAAAAAATAGTGTGGTAGATAAAAACATTGGAAGGGAAATAACTTTAACTTTGATGTGCTACAAAAAAGTTAAGTTCAAAACAGGTCAAAAATTTTTAAAATTTGAAATTATTTTTTAATTTCAACTTCACTACATCAATAATATACCCCAAAGGAACCTCCATGCCAAATATCAGCATCCGAATACACATATTAAATGAATGGCAAGCTTCCAAATAACTTGCACCAAAAACTTTAACATTTTCACGCTCACGCTGACGCTGACGCCGGGGGTATCGCGATAGCTCTCTGTTCTTCGAACAGGCGAGCTAAAAACGGCACTCGGTGAAGCACATACCTCCTCCAGACTGAACAGTTTAAATTTTGTATCCCACTGATAGGCGCATCTTTATCTGCACCTGAACCAAAATCAAATTGGCTTGTTCTTTCTTGTCACATAACCAAATCATCCCTCTAGTTTTGTCATAACTCAACAATTTTTGAAATATCATGCTATATATTGTTTTGGCTTTCAATTCAGTGACCTGATTTGCAAATGCTCTTCAAATTTCAAGCCAATCGGATGGAA
>NC_140963.1:93844476-93904476 GCF_056783735.1 Eptatretus burgeri
TTAACGTACAACTCGATTTCACTGCAGTCATGTGATTCAACGTGCCAAGCTACAAAATCCCTGACTGTATCTTTTTTTGTACACAGTCATGACTCGTGGAAGAACTAGAACACACATAACAAGAAGAACAGAGTGGGGGGAAACACACCAACACCAGGGTAGAGGGACAGAGGAACACTTGGAGGATGAATGCACATGTGGAAGAATAAGAACGAAGGGACGGGGAGTCCACAGGGGGTGAACATTCTGGATACATACTCAAACACAACAAGAAGAGGAAGAGGAAGGGGAAAAACTGGGGATGAAACATAAATGGAGCAAAAAAAAAAATGGTGAAGGAGAGGGGGAAAAAAACCACAACAATCTGGATTTGAAGGGGGGATGGAAGGGATGTGCTTGGGGAGAGTTAGTGAGGGTAGAAAAGATCATGGGTATGGATGGGGTTGACCTGAGGTGGTGGTGAACAGCCATTTAGAATCCCTGTAGAAAAGGATGGAATTGAACCGGCTGAAGAATTTGGTTCCACAGGTGAGAGGAAAGAGGAATAAATTAGTGGAGGTGAGCAGTGAGCTTGGATTTTGGGAGTTTCTCTAGAAGTGGGATATTGGCAGACCACGTGCAGCCTGCAGAAACCTGGGGGTAGGGAGTGACAGGTGAGGGACAGAGCAACGAAAGAGCAGAGGATGCAACACCAAAAAGGACCGGGGGCTCGGGGGGGGGTGGGGGGTGCGTCATGGGAGAAAACAGAAAATGTGATGTTACCCTCTTGATTGTTTGTGGCAGCACCTGAATTGTTTGGTTGCAAATGTGTCTGCAGAAAATGTTCCTTTGTGAAAAGGCAGTGATTGTTGTGTCACGCGATTAATTGTCTTCATAACAGTGTTGAAAGGATTTGCTATTTCCTGCAACTGTAATGAAGAATGTGTTGTTTATTGCGAAGGTCCCTGAGGCTGTGAGAAGGTGTTGTCACTTTAGTCGTTTCTGATTCTCTTCTTTGGTTAATATTTTCAGACCTGTACGACTACAAGTTCAACAGCTGCCTCTTCCTGAATACCACGTTTGAGCACAGCAAGAAAGGATGCCATATCGATTTCAGCAATGACTACAGCGCGTACTGGGTATACTTCGTCACGTTCCTTGGCACACTTGCTGTCTTGCCTGGAAACATTGTCTCAGCCTT
This sequence comes from Eptatretus burgeri, assembly GCF_056783735.1. NCBI lineage: Eukaryota > Metazoa > Chordata > Myxini > Myxiniformes > Myxinidae > Eptatretus > Eptatretus burgeri. The sequence goes on from NC_140963.1 coordinate 93,845,657, forward strand.
GCTGATGGATCGCATAGGTCGTCTCAATATGCTGGGTATGTGTCAGTAACGGACAATCCGACATTCTCAGGCTAAATATATGTTTTTATCTTGCATGGTCAGATTCACTACTTTATGGTAATACTACATACATGTGTAGAGTGCACTACTGTATGTTGTTCTATCAGACCACAACATACGTGTGCAGAGCCAGTTCAAGGTCTACTCATCACTACATTTTTTTGGGGTGGCAGGATTAGAGGTAGCACTGACCGTTGAGCTGTCTCCTTTGGGTTTAAGTATCGGCCTGTTAGGAAACTCTTATCCTGGTGTTTCACAAGCAGAGTGTTACATCAATGAGTGCGCCATCCGCTGGAGGGGACGTTCAACTCGTGACCCGTCTTCCAGATTTGCATGTGGGTGCCTCAGTGGAAATGAAAGATCCGATGGTATCTTCCGCAAAGAGGAGACAATTGTCGCGAGCACTTTGCTCATGCATAAATTCTTGCCTTAATAACCGAATATCAATTTTTTTCAGGCATCATGCATCGGGGGCATAGTCCAGTTCCCAGAGATGAGGTGACCAGCAGCCAAGAGGCTGCGTACACTCAGTACTACACCTTCGTCCTGAGTCTTTGGTGACCAATCATAACGCAATTTTACTCGGGGAATTCAAAAGTTCCATTAATTTAGACTGTATCATGATTATGACATGATAAACTTCATAGGGTTCAACGAAAGGTTCATCTTGGGACCATGAGGGCTTGTTAAAAATTCCAAGGTGTGGTTTTGTTCATTTATTCATTCGTCATTCACAAAATTCCCGCATGGGAATTGAAGCAGGGTAGGGATGTAGGCGGCAGAAATGCAAATGGCATCTTCTATCATCGAGCCAGCAAGTTGGGAGAACAATTCACATTTATTGCCACATCTGATGCAATTTAAATGCTCTAATGGCGGCGATGTGCTACATTTGAAATTGTTTGTTTGATATGTGTAGCTTTTTGATGCTTAGGGTCCGTTATAAAAATTTGCATTGGTGTCAAAGTCAGTGACAAATTGCAAATTAATAATAGGATTCATTCAAATACAACACACGATAACTGGCTTGCATCATTTATGGAGGTGCTCTTATGGAGGGCATGCAGTGCCACCTGTATGAGTATATCAGGGCAACACTTTAGAAACACATTTGGCAACTCTTTCTAAGATGTATAGTAGCATCTTTGACATATACTGGTGAATACTAGCAGATGGGACAACCGACCTCACTACATGCTCGACGATACAACAGCTTGTTTGCCAAGCAATGGGAAGGCAGTTTTTTTTTATCGTCGGTTCACAATTTGAACCCAGACCACACATCTCAAAAATGAGTCTTGATAGCTGTAACCAGTAATGTCGACTCGTACATACAGGCCGACTCATCTGAAACCAACCATTGAGCTCTTGACCTAACTTCCTTGTGGAGAAGTAGCATCAGCATTACTGCCTTGTATTCAATTGAAGCACAAACACTTCTGCCTTGAATGCCTAAAGTACCAGCTTTGCCATAATGAGTGTCACCAAGGGTTTTAATGTCTGTTTATCTCATTAATTAGAAATTGGGGACAAGCATCTGTCATATTCCCAAACTCACATTTAATATCATCAGCCTTGCAAGTTGTGAACAATAAATGATGCCATTTAATTCGGTCACTATAGTTCTCATGAACAATATTTTTTATTTCTAAATAACACTGATTTTTATCCAATGAGGAACTATCTGTGATGTCTTTATCTCCCATTTCCCCGTTTGCTCCACTGCCCGCCTGTCAACATGCTTCCCTGTATCATTTAGCTACTCCAGCAGCTTAGATTTGTGTTAACAACAAAGGTAAAAGTAATTTTTGAAAAATGATTCTCTCACACAGCTTGCAATTAACCTGCAGCATATGAGAATGGTTGATTAACTTCTGGTCGCAAGATTGATGGCTATATTGCTCCAGGCAGATCACAGATGTTGTTATGTCAACCACAGTGATGCCACTAAGCTGGCCAGGGTGGCATCATTCACTCTCATGGTGATGGCTGGGCATTTGTACCGTAGGTGGATCCATGATCATCTCTGGTATCAGCTGCTTCTTGCTGTGGTTTGGGAACAGTCAAGCCACTATGATTGGGATGCTTTGCCTCTATAATGGCCTTTCCATCTCTGCGTGGAATTCTCTCCAAGTACTTACCACGGAACTATTCCCCTCAGATCGCAGGTATGTCAAACCTCCAGGGAAAGCCAGGTGCTGTCCTTAATTAGCTGAGGGACAGCAGGATAGCTCAGTTGTTAGTGTGCTCATGTCCGAGCTGTCTAGTCCTGGATTTCTTCCCCTGTTGGGGCCGAGTCCGAGTTTTTATCAATTTTGCTGCACGGTGGTTTTATGCTTAATTGAGACGGTAACGGTTCCCATGGCTACTCTTAATCAACTATTATGCGGGCAGACTCGGGCAGTGACACAGGGCAAACAGAAGAGGGTGTGTGTGTGTGTCTGTGTGTGTGTGTGTGTGTGTGTGTGTGTGTGTGTGTGTGTGTGTGTGTGTGTGTGTGTGTGTGTGTGTGTGTGTGTGTGTGTTCTTCCCTGTGGTGATCATTGGGAGATGCGATGCAGGCTTGTCTCGCAGGCTGGGCAGAGACGCCAATGGTGCTTCACAGCGGGCTCGCCCTTCAGACCCCATTTTCGCCTTGCAGACCCTTCTCGTCCGGTTCAGCGTTTCTCATCTGGTATGCCAGGCATCGCTCTCCATCTCCCTGGATCTCTTCACTGTGGAGTCTCCCTGGGTTGTCTCTGCATGCGTGCGCTCACCGTGGCATCTCTCCACATTGTTCAAACAAATCGGACAATCAAAATCGAATTCAAATTAAATGCATTCTCGCCATTTACCAAATGAGAAAAGGGTATGATAACATATGCTTCAAAATAATACAACAAGGAATCTTTTTCATGATAACAGGAACATTTTTCTGAACTCGATTTTTTTTTCCTTTTTCCCCCCAATAATGCCATAAGTAAATCTATTACACCTACATTTAATTTATATATATATATATATATGTATATATATATTTTTATATAAATATAAACAGCCTTGCCATTTATAATTCTCACTCATGATTAAATCAGATACTCTATAGTTATGATTCTATAATATTTCCAAAGAATTTTCATCTGGAGTAAGTTTTTGGCATTCACAGTCATGGATCGAGCTGCAAATCTTAAAATGAGCCACTGATCTTAGTGACGCCTTTTACAATCATGCAGAATACATAGAAATTCCTGATTTCAACGGGTGCATCAAATTATTTTAATGGGTTATTACTGTATTCCACTTTCGGGGTGCCATGGACCTTTAAAAGCAACATCGCCCTCTTGAGGAGGGCACGTGACATGGCTGCTGCGAGCGTCCTGGCCACACCTCGCTACTCATACTTGAGACAGCAAGTTACATTGGACTAACTTGCTTACGCCGTGTTAGCATAGGATTAATCATTATGTCTAATCCATTACACCAGCCAAATTAACCAGTAACATGCTATGATATACGAACTTGTGTTCACGTACACATAAGCTCTTGAAACTTGATTTTGTCTGAAATTACTTTTCTGTGTCGACAGAAAATCTGGAACAACCCTTTTTGGTTTACTCTGATCCCTCTCTAATGCACCTATATACTTTATACATTACTGCAACCATAACTGAATGCATGATATAATGTGAGAAAATGTGATGTTGGAAAAATATAGAGTGAAAGTAAATAATCAGAGATCTTAATGGAAAACTTAAATCAGAGGTCTTAAATCCTTCCTCTTCTGCATGGTTTCAGACCAGGTCACTCTACCCTGGATATGCTGCTTCTGTTCTCCCAACAATGGATTGAAGTACTCAATGTCAGATATGAAATCAGAGCCCGAGACATATCGCGTGCTTTTAATACGTGCTTCTTCGTTCTCTGCAGATCTGGGTAAAATCACAAACTGGTCCAACACGTGGAACATGTCTTTCAACCCGGACAAATCTCACACTCTTACGATGTCTCTCCGAAAGGACTCTTTGGAAACCCCCACCCCGCCCATCTACTTTCTGAACAAACATTTGGAAGAAGTCCTTTCATTCAAGCTTCTGGGTCTCACTATCTGCCATGATCTTTCCTGGGAAGGCCACATTTCCAACCTCGCCTGGGAATCCTCCGCCGTGCAAAGTCCTTCCTCGTCCTACCTGAGCTCCTGACCACAAACAAAGCTTTCATCTGCAGCCTGATGGAGTACTGCTCTCCCCTCTGGGCTGGTGCTCCTGCCTCTCACCTTTCTCGGCTTCACGCTGTGGAAACCAAGACATTTAGGATCATTGGTATCTCCCACGATGAGGCTGAGTCTTTGGGCCTCTCACCCTCTCACCGCAGGCAGGTCTGTGTTCTTTCTGTCTTCTACTGTCTCCTCTCTGGTCTTGCCCCCCCCTGCTATGTCTGCGATATGTCCCCACTATATTTCCGCAGGGTGCTCAAGGTCCGCCAACAACCCCCTTCTGGTAAAACTACCAAAGTCACGAATCATTGCTCACCTTCACTCTTTCATTCCTCTTTTTTCCACCTTTGGAATAAACTCCCTCACTCCCTTCAATCGCATTCTTCCCTCCAGGCCTTCAAAACAGCTGTTCACCACCACCTCTTATCGTCCCCCATCCAAATCGTCGATCTTTTCTACCCTCGTTAATCCACCCCAATCCCACCTCCTTCAAATTTCCTGCTTTTCTTCCTGAAACTCCCTGTAGTGTCCATCTTGTATTCCCCTTATTCCCTGCTCCATCCTTCTCCCTTCAACAGATCTCCTAATGTCTCTGTTCCTCACTGTTTTGTCCTTCCCTCTCCCGCCCTCTTGTCTCATGCCCCCCCCCCCTTGCTGTGCATTGTGTTAGCTCTCATGCGAGCCTCGATAATGCATATAAAAAACAAACAACAAACAAACAGTGACTGGTAGAGAGTCACAGGGGGTGATGGAATCATTACCTTTTTGATTTATTTAAATTACCTAGATTTGTAAGTGGGTGGTAAGAACAGAGAGATACAAATGGCTCGGGTGGGTATGCAGGTAAGTGTATGATGTGGTCTTTCTTTGAGTTATTGCTTCTCATGTGTGCCTATCCTCCTTGTTTCCCCAATCATTTCACCCTCTCCACCCTCCCCGATACTATATATCTTCCCTGGTCATTTTATTCATTATACTGAACATTTTTCATTTGAAGTTGCCGCTTTTCCGTCAGCCAGTCTTCTGGCATGGACATTCACAATCAATATGAAGGAGATTATAAAGGGGTCAGGCATTGTGTAGGTCGGGTTAGCTCATCTCCAAAAAGAGAGAAGAAGAGTATAGAAAAAAAAAAAAAACCAATTCTTACAAAAACAAGAGTGAGAGTTGCGGTGAAACCGGGAGGGGACTAATAACGCTGTGCTTGGGAGTTCATTGTGAGTTTTTGTGTGTAGTTGTAAAGTGATATGAAGTGTGCTGGGAGTGGGTTGGAATGTGTAGATGTTGCATATACTGGATGGGCTCAGTTGACTTTACTTGCATCTACATTTCCTTGTATCCTCCAAAAAGTACCAAAAAAACAAATAATTTTTCCTCTCGCCCTCAGATCTACAGGCTTTGGATTCATGAACTGTCTTTGCCGACTCGCTTCGGTGCTGGGTTTTCTCATATTCGGCTCGCTGGTGAACACCCATAAAGCCGGGCCCATCCTTCTGGCTGCAAGCGTACTCATTTCTGGAGGCATGGTGGCACTCCGCCTGCCAGATACACGGGATTGTATTCTCATGTGAAGCAATCCTTCAGCCTTCTCCATACATCATCGCAGTGTCCTTCTACCCTCTGCCCAGAGGCCGCCTGCTTCAAAGTCCATCCTTCAACCTCCTGTCTCCATCAGCGAGCACATGCATCAGAAAACAGTGGCCATGTTTCTTGGATTGCCTTTGTGCATTGCAATTATAAAAGCACATAATGTTCGATGCTTGTTAGCTGTAGTTCAAGATAAAATGGTTTTTATTTTTTAGTCTTTTTTTTGCTCAAGTTTTGTGTTTATTTTCAAAACTTTGGGTCATTGTACAGATGAGTTAATCTTTTCAACACGACAGCTATGTAGACAAAGAAACAGTACTAGGGACAAGAGCTATGTGTGTAATTTGTCATATATAAATATAAATATATATAAACTTTGCAAATACTTTAGTTATTTAAGGAAATACTTTAGACCCGTCGATATTCTACTTTGCGAAAATAATATGCTCGATTTGAAAGATCGATTATATGGGCAAGAAAGTACTCGATCAAGTCTTTATGCGGGCTTGTAAACCCTATTTTATCAGTTGTTGAAGGAACATCACTCTGAATGCTTTATGGGAGTCATGGATTAAAAAAAAATGTTTTAATTATAATTTAGAATATTGTTTTAATGTTGAGTTTGGTATTTTAAAGTGCTTTTGACTTGGAAAAAGTAATTTATTTAAGTATGTTTATATTTATCTGATAACATTATTTTCCAAGAACACCAGTCAATGGCTTCTGTGGTTTTGGAGTGATGCATGAGGCTGCTGATGTCATAAAAGCAGCATTTTATCAGGAACTTCAAGGAACAAAAGCTGATAAACAAATTTTAATTGTTATGTTATCGTAGCTTGGCTGCAGTTCATGAGTAGGTCAATGCACTGTTTAATATAGTTTTGTGAAATTCCTGGTTTGGGACATCGAGATTCGAAAAAATATTGCCTGAGAACGATACAAATCCTTGGGATTTTTGATGATTGTGGACTAAGGATTTGTAAGTTATCGATCATATCCGTCATGATGCGTGCACTGTGTACTTTGCATGGTTTCATGCAATAAGGTGACGGCAAATGTTTTTTTTTCCCAAAGTATTGTGAAAACGGGTCACTATCGTATGCACAGGCTGAGGCAGATTGTGCAATATACCGTACTGAAGTTATCCGTTGACATTGATGTGTACAGCGCAATATCAACACATGGATATGAAAGTGAAAATACCACATTTTCTACATCGGCACAGAAACATTCGGCAAATGTAGTGAAAGTGACAACTTTTTACAGTAATGGTTGCTTAAAGTGAGACACTTGTGAAGTTTTATATACCATACTCAGAATTTCTACATCTGATCATTATCATTATATTTATGCCTCCGGAACCGGAATCATTGCTTTTTTTTGGATTCCATTGCCCATCCGGCTGTCCATGCATGCGTGCATCTGTCCGTTCATCCATATTCTCTTCCTCTCACTCTCTCTCAAGGGACCTTAAATTTTCATACTGACCATTAATTGAGATCAAACATATCAGTGGGTTGACAAATAATGTGGGCAGAGGCAAATCCATTGACACATTCATGTCAAATTATACTTTATAGTTTATCTTGCAATCATAGATTTAGACAATGTACAATTCAGTATTATCTTAACACATTTATATAAGTGTAAGAGCAATACTGTGACTATGACTACTTTTAAGAGTCATTATACCCATCTTGTAGGTGAGTCTGGGAGTGATTTTGGCCCATCATCTTTCACAGTCCATCTTTTTGGCCCATTTGGTCAGGTCTGATGTTCGACTGCAGGTGTTAAGTTTTCCCATGCTGTGGGATATGTAATATTTTCAGCCTTCCTATGCTAACTCGCCTACTCTTCGTAAAAGACACCGTGGGGTCCTTGATATCCACCAACCACCAGTGCTAGCAGACCCGTCTTCCAGCTTAATGACTATCTCGTAGATGGTGCACCCCAACACCATGTAATAGCAATGAAGACCTGCTTTGTTGATTTGTCACAACATTCACATGAACAAGATGTTTTTATTATGAATGGGGGATTTATTGGTCTGTAATTTATTTGCTTGACCTGGAGAGTTTCCATCTGAAATTGATATGGTTCATGATGGAGGTTGTCCATTGCCTACTAATGTCACGTTACAGTACAATGATATCTCCTAATGGCTTTGTCCTATATGTTATTAATTTACCAGCTCCTCAATGAGCCTGAGATCAATTGAAATATCAAAAGAAAACTCTGTACTGTACTTTATAAACTATTCAAGCAAATATGAAATGTCATTAATGAACAAATTAATCAGAACGACTCGCATTCAATTGTGTTGAGCAGCCTCGCAAGCGCTAGAGATAATCATGGACCATATGTGAGGGCACCTACAAATCAATTAAAGAATACAATTCACCTAGCCAGTCTCATTTGCTGCTTCGTGGTATGTTTATGCATGTAAGGGTACAAAGTTAAACAAAAAAAATATGCAAAAACGATCAGATTTTGAAATTTTTCGTATCTGAAGCTTCACGGCCGTTTCACTTCAGCAGTAAATTATAGATGCATGAAGCTTGTTTGTAAATACTAAATAGTGTATTTTGGTTGACCACTGTTCTGGACAGGGCAATTTTGAACCACACCTGAGACTTGTGTGTCGTTTGCAATCTTGACAAAAACGATAGACGAGGAAATTTTTTGCTTGCTGTTGTTTTCTTATCAGTGTTGATGATCAGGAGGTTGTTGTACTGCAGACAAAACACTTGTTGTTGTCAACAGGTGATGATTTGTTGTTGGGACTATGCTGATGCAATGAATGTAACATCTACCCATCTTTGTCTACTTGATTGTCGTCGTCCGTATTTGTCTGCCTGCCTTTGTGAGCTCTTATCTTTCCTTGGCTGTGTGTTTGTGTGTCTGTCACTTTGCATCTGCCATGAATGCTGCATCTACGTGTCTGCCTGGACACGTGTCTGCATGTGGTGCACCATTTGGCCTTACAGCTCTGTTCCACAGTCCCCATAAGTTTACTCTCCTTAATTTATATTCAAGAAACCAGTCGTTGCTCCTCATCAGAAAACTTATATACTGAACATTGATACGAGGATATGCTTTGTTATCTTCTCAATATGTTGTTTGTTAATGGAGGATTTTCCACACAGATTGTATTCGACACAAAGTGCTTTTGGTAGCTGTCTATAAGTAAGGTGTCATTTTGGCATACTTAAAAGTCTTCGTTTTTTGGGGTTTTTTGGTTGCAGCGATATGCTTGTGCTTCCCTGCAAAATAACTTAAAAAAATTATTGAAGAAACATGGAGGGAGATCGAGGATCTAACCACTCCAAATTACGACCACACAACACCAAAATCATCTGCAAATAGCCACTGAGATGTTGGGATTGCGCTTCGACAGTTGAGACTATTTTGAAATGCCGAATAAACTGCTGTTTTGGTATTTTCGGTGAAAGATATCCCAGGAAGCACCAAAGGCCCAGCGGTAGTATTACATCCACGGTCGTTTACTCAGACCCAAAAAGCTGCTCATGACAACAGTGTGACTCCATATCACGCTTCCATGGCAGGAAGTAGCCAAGAAAATGCAGATGCACCACCTTACGACCTGCAATGGTATTTCATCCTGACTTTTGAATCTGTCGTCTCTCCTGGATCTACTGACAACCCTCTTTGCCAAAGCGTGCATCCGATGTGCATCGGCTCCTGATGAGATGGTTGTGTTCAGTCTTGTGTTCTGTGTATGAGTTGTGGCTATTTCGTATTTAATTTTGTCCTTCCTGACCGCATGATGACCGCATGTTTCCAAGTGTGTTGTAAAGATTTATCATTCCGTTGTTGATTAAAATCCGCTGCATCCTCCTTGTCAATGTTGCTGATATACGTTGTTCGGTCTCTTTCGTGTGCTGTCTAGGGACCATCGGACGAAATCCTGATATAGCCTGGTGCTCTGAAACCAACTATTTTCAGGGTTTTAATTTTACTTTGCATTATCATGGTGTTCATTTTATCCTTTTTAAACACCGACCACTTTCGACAACATTTGATGTTGAACATATTTCATGAATGTGACTTGTTTAAATCACTTGAACTCTACTTCTCTGCTTTTCGCTTTCGTGACAGTTTTAGAATCTTTGGAATATGATAACGGAGTAAAGCAATTAATGTGTTTGATCAATGTACTTGTATATATGCCATTTCCATTGCTGCTGTTTTAAATTATTTATTTATTGTTGGATATCTGTTGTACAGGTCTTTTCCTATGTGTTTGTAGAAGAACTGGAACACTTACTTTATTGATTAACTTTATTGACATCTCTTATGTGTATGTAATATGTAAATGGCCATGCGGTTTGTTATACGAGCAGGAAGACAGCTTTTTGTTAAATTTTTACAAATACACATTATATTGTCACGTAATCAATTCAGTCATTTTAATCCCCCGATGATACGATGAGCTGTGCCGACATATTAGATGTAATAATAATTCAGTGATGGTATTGTTTGCATTGTGTACCCCATATCATCCTGCCATATACATTCATATCAAAAACAAAGCCATCTTGCACGAGGCCAAAATAAGTTGTTTTTTAATTTCTGGCCTGCCTTAACATCGAAAAACAAGTTGCCTCTTTTTTTCAATCCTGCTCATCCAGAAAGCAAAGTGACATCATTAAATAGAGGCAGGATTGGATTATACAAGGGTGAAAAGTCAAAATTGGCCGAACAACTAATGCGTTTAGCTTGCCATGCCTCCATTACAACCAATCCTGACAAGCACCACAACCCCAACACATCGAAGGAGAAAGACGTGAATTTTGAGCTTTTCTTTAGATTCCAAAGAGGTTCAAATATCAAAAATAGAACCTGAAATTAAGTTTTCTCTCCTGCCACGTTTTTCCATTTCAACCAATCAAGACAAAACTTGGTGCAAAAAATACTTTGCCGTGACTCCCACATTCTAAACCAGGTAGACATTCGGCTGTTGTGGTCTTTTAGATTTTATAAGGCTCAAATCTCAAGCTTATTTGCAATATTAAAGTTCTTGCCATACCAAGCTGATCCTCCTTTTTAAATCTTGCCACGGCCCCTACAGAACAAAAGTAGGTATCATTGGTGTGGTGTGGTGTCTTCCTTTTGATTTTGCAGGGGGTCAAAGTGGATGGAAAGCAGCTGGAGAACGTCTGTAATTCCAGTTTACATGATTAACCTCTTATCTTCTCAATAGTCACGGCTCTACCCCTTAATATTACTCTTATTCATCACGTACATTTAACAGAAGCATTTAAATTGCATAAATGGTCTATTGTCTGGAACATGTCCTTCTATCCTTTTCAGTGCTTTGTCCTCCATATCTCCTTCCACTCATTCAAAGACCATTTTGCAAATACCTCGACTCCCATCTTTTGATGCAACCAGACTCTTTCTGGACTTCCTTACCCAGATCTTCTCATTCTCACCATTTGTTTTGAGATGCATGGACACTGCATATCTTGAAACTCAGATCTGATGCTCAATGCTTGGTGAGAAATTTTCACCATATGAAACACTTCATGATCACCTTTCGTCCTCACCACTGTCTGTACTTCATCAAAATCTACTCCAAGTCATTGCTCCTTTGTTCCCTCTCCTTCTTCTGACTCTTATCTTTATTTCCCCTCATTCTCGATTTTTATTTCAATCAAAAGAAAGGAAATTTTTCTGAGCACAAACAGGTACTGAAAACAATGGAGTAATTCTTACTTCACTTGCAAGTCACTCTTATGAAGGCAAATCAAAATAGTTAATTTAAATCTCTGTGCCGTATTGCAGATGTTGCCTCGATTTGTGAACATTAGGAGATAAAATGACGTTCACACCCTTAACCACTATTGACACGTGACACCGGCATAGCACGAAGCACCTTGTCATTGGGTGGTATGTGGAAGTGCATGAGCTTCTACTTTCTGATATTCCAATTTCAACTATTTCTTTCAAGATGCAGCTGTGGAAGGAATTGTAGTGATATCTGAATGCAAGCTGTAAGGGGTCATAGTAATTTGGAGGTCAACACAAGAAGGGAAGAGGGATGGAATTGGAATTGTGCTTGAGGGTATTAAAGTCAAATTACATCTTTTTAATAATCGTCTTCACTCGTTGCTCAGAACAAACAAACTCTGCTGTAAACAATTACAGCAGAGTAAGGTGGGGCAAGTTGCCCCAGAGGGAATTGCAAGATACCCCCACGTTGTATAACCTCCTCAGTCCTGGTTATATGTTTGGCATCATGAACGTCCGCACCAGCGAACTCAATGACCGATGATATAGCAGACAATTTCATTTCGAAAATGTTCAGCATATTGAACAAAAAGCTGAAAGAGGATGTATAGAGTATAGACTTGGGGGTGGGGGATAGGGGGTGACCGTGTCCCATATTACACTAATACATGCTGTGAAGTTGTCAAATACAAATGCCAGAAAATAAAAAGGAAATTTCCAATAAACTCGAAACATTAAAAAATTTAAAATACTTTTTGACTTATTTTCTACTTTTTGATGATAAATTGGAAGCATATTTTGGTTTCTTCAGTTTTCTTCGGATCATATTATCGAATCATGATTGTGAACATTAATGTTTCATGACATTCATAAATAAATACCCGACTTTTGTGGTTACTCAAAGGCAAGAGAGCAGTACCTATCATCAGATTTTCATAATTGCAAAAGATAAGGACTGCACCAACATCATACATTGAAGGTTTTTAAAAATAAAATATTGCTGTGATTAACCGGTACCCCTTTAAACCCATGAGGTTGCTGCTGTTGACCTTTCATTCAAAACAGTGCCTTGAAAATGGGATCATCTCGCATGAGGAAGGTCAGCATACGAGAGCCAAAGTGATACTTTATGATGTACATCAAACATCTGTGTGTCTGAATGATTTGAATCCTAAAAATGCTCCTGTACATGCTGTCGGTATGAAAGGCTTACTTGCTTTTGCTCGTAATTACTTCCCAACGCCATTGCGTACTTTGTGCCTGTGAAGTTAATAAAACGGACATGTGCCTGCCGCAATCGTAGCTGATTTTTAAAATATATATATATTTTACTTACACCTTCATAGAAGAGGAGGGGTGAGAATTTGAGGACGTAGGTGAGAAAAACAAACAAACCACTTTTATGATCATAATCTCAAGTCGAATGGGATCGGAAGTATGAAATTTGGTTGCAGTGACTTTGTTAGTGCCAAAGCAGTCTCATGGCAAGGAATGTGCTGTGTGATTTGCCATTGCCTTCCCAACAGCAGTTGTGGCAGAGGTTTGGAATTTATTGAGGGTACTAGCATAAAATTCCTCTAATTAAAGGTGATGCAACACACCAAGATGGCATGCTTTGCTCAGATCCCGTTCAGTTATGAATCAAACTCGGACAATACAGCTCAGAAGTGGGTAAACACTGTACCTCTGAGTCCAAAGTGGGCATGAGAAAGTTACATTCATTCATCTTGATGTACAGAATATGGAATTTTTTTTTTTCAACCAAAAAGACAAACTACAAATCAGTAAATTTAACATATCTTCGGGCAGTTCTTCCTAATTGGGGGCTGGCAGGATAACCTAGAAGTATGCACACTCAACTCTGAGCTACCTAACCTGGGTTTGAATCTCAGCATAGCTATGAACTGTCATCCTGGTGTTTCGCAAGCAGGGTAATACTGTGAAGAAGTTGCGAGTTATCACTGGTACTGTAGCCAATTACCAAATTCCTTCACCTCGGGCCGACTATCCTGGGTCGGAGTAGTGGCCTGTCCAGGATTACTTTTTGCCGAGAAACATCAACCAGTGATACGCCCCAGAGCTCTCTGAAGAGCGTTGGCCTCTAATTATTGTTATTATAGTGCTTATTTAACTGGCAATAATAAAGTGGATAAACAAACAGACGCCTTTGAGTAGTGCAAGGAGATTTGACTGAGATCCCAGAGTTTTTATGTTTTAATAATCTGAAAATAGCACTTGATACGAAGTCAATTAACAGTTATTAGATTGTCCGTAAAAATTTGGGGGATTCCTCGTGATAAGCTTAAAATAATAAACCTGCCTGTTTTGCTTTGGCTGGACTACGGTAGTGTCAGTCCATGCTTCATGGCTAACTTTTCATACATGTACCATCCAGTGACATAGCACTCGGTTAGTAAACAAGTTGAAAAAAAAAATAATGCAAGCAATAATATGAAAATTGAATACAATCAATCTTTTAAGAATGGAGAAACTCAAGCAAGACCTCAATAATAAGGATACAAATTGCATTGCATTGTACTGACCTGTGTGTTTATCGATATTGTGACACCATTGGATCAAATCTGGCACCAAGGAGTTCTAGTAAAGCTGAAGTCAAAAGGAGACTCGAAGGGGATGCTCCAGTCATGTGAAGCGTGGGATTTTTGACTTGTTGTTGGGGGACAATCGTCACAACCCTATGATATAGATGCAGGAATGAGTTCCTCAGGGCAGCATCCTTGCCACAACCATATTCGGTTACTTCTTTAATGATGTTCTCTTGATAAGATGAGGTTTGAGACCGATTATGCCGATGTTGAGCACCATTCATAACATCTCTAGGAATGAAGCAGCAAGCACCCGCTTTGTAGCAAAATAAATTTTCTTTTTTAAAAAAAAATCCAGGCTTTGGGTGACAGGTGACAAATTACATTTGCACCTGAGAAGTGCTAGCTAGGTAAGACTATCTACATCATGAGATCATAACCCGATACTACTGACCTTTTTTTTTTCTTTACAAGAGTGATACTCGTGGAAGGGCAAAGTAGATATCACAGCAGGACAAACATCAAGGCAATGAATGAACAGGATAAGAGGGAAGGGATACACTGAAACTAACTACAATGGCACTTGGTAGAGCGCATACCTCTGCTGGACTGAACAGTTTACGTTTTGTATCCCACTGATACGCCGCATCTGAATCATCTGGACCTTACTCAAAATCGGATCGGCTTGTTCTTGTTACCGAACCAACTCATCCACCAAGTTTTGTCACAACTCGTCCACAACTTGAAATATCGTGCTATACTCGTACATCGTTTTTAGTCGCATCTCTCAATGGTGAAGAATCACTTAAAAAAATTTTTTAATTCTCATATCCAGATGCAGATCTTCACCAAAATCAAATCAATTCAACCTTGTCACACACCCAACCTGTCCACAAATTTTTGAGATATCTCGTTCACAGACGAAGAAACATGGGTGAAAACGTAACCTCCATCCACCTTCGGTGGTCGAGGTAACAGGGAAAATGGTTGTGTTAGGAAAGTTTATTGCTTGTAATAAAGATCATGGGACAGAATTGGAGATGACGAGACAAGACAAGAGATGGTGGTGCGCTGCTCGTTTGAAGTATTGGAGGGAAGAGCGTGATGGAACAGTCGCTGGAAGGTGGTTCAATGGAAACACCATTCCAGAACCCTTTACTGTCAGCATCCTGGGAGCCACCCTGCCAAGAAACTCAATGGGGCCACCACATCAACACTGTGGCTCCAAAACAGGACGGAGGCCTAGCACTATGCAGTGAGCAGCTCACATCTTAACTCCCCAAGAACTCTTAACCACCAACAAGGCTTTGGTCATGAGAATCATAAAATACTCGCTGCTCACCTGGATGGGAGCATCTGAAACAACATAAAGCAAGCTGAATTACACCCAGGACAGCTGCGTCCTTAAAGGGCTCACTACCATCTTGATTTTAAACCCAGCACTCATTTAGTCTCTACTTAAATTTGTTTAGATCAATGTTCAACTTCCTTCCAACCACTTACCAATTACCACGACAGGCAAATAGCATAAACTGCAACGTTTGCACAATCAATTTTCCTCATAAGCAACTCCAGTTACTCCAGAACAAGACAGCCCCAAATTTTGAAGATTCAAGCTCATAAAGTTTCCTAGAACAACACCAAGTCAACAAATCATTTTTCTACAAGCACAGGTAACATTAAATCCTGTTCCGCAAGCAGGTTCTACAGGTAGCCGTGGCCCATATCAATATATCATTAGGGCAGAACTCAACCATGTGATGGATCTCATGCCACAAGATGGTGACTCTCTCTCAGGTTCAGCTTTAAATGCTACGACAAACGAGAGAAAGAGAAAGAGAAAGAGAAAGATTGGCCAGAACAAGATGATGAATCACTTGTCGGCCCCCAAATACATCAAGGAAGAACAATTTCAATTTTACATTTCCTCCAGCTATCTCGCACGCCTGGTGTTGGCTTAGCGGTTAAGGTGGCTGGCTTGGGACCTTAGGGACCTGAGTTTGAGTCCCTGTTTTACTGTTGAATTAACACCAGGTGGGGTTGACTCAGCCTGCCATCATTCTGAGGTATCTGAATATGATCAGTGAAATGAGTACCATGTACTGGGGTAATAAATAACCATTCGGGGTAACCTGCGTTGGAGTGGTGAAACGTCCAGGAATGTACTTGACAATGAAATTGCCTCGGCAGCCCTACGTGCCTTTATGGCATGAAAGGAATGGTATTATTATTATTATTATTATTATTATTATTATTATTATTTTACAGATATCTAGCATGCTATGAAATCCAGAAATACATTGTTGTGCCATTTCCTCCTCCCAACACAAACTTCTTAAAACTTACAATAAAGGTGGAGTATCATAAATATGAAAATATCATTATTGCACAACACTGGATACATGATACATCTTGTATTCATGGTGTCAATGTTTCATGATAGATGGAGGTCTACATCATAATCATAATCATCATCATCATCGTTATCACTATCAATATACAATACTCTTGATAGAGCGTTGGTGCTGCCGAAGCAGTTTCTTCGTAAGGATTACACTAGGTGGTTTCCCATTGTCTTCCCAGCGTTGTTTGTCCTTTGCACCATTCTTTCCTTTTAAATGCTGAGCGTTAAGCAAGGAAACAAACATGACTTTTAAAATGACATTTTTGATACGACTCGACCGGGGTTTGAACCACTGACCTCGCAGACTCAGAGCAGACGCTCAAAATGAAGATGAAAATGAAAAAGTAGAAAATGGTCACATTTTATGAACAGCCGAATACGCGGAGTCCGTGAATAGCGGAACCGCGAATGTTGGGGTCCGACAGTTTAAAAAAAAACAAAGCATGATATACAACATGAAAAAAAAATGTATGATGACCGAGGTCACATACAGTAAGTACAGAGTTATTGAGGAGGGCTGTCAGAGCAGAGGGGGCTAGACCAGAGGGGAGACGGTCATAAAGAGTGAGACCCCAGACGGGCCAACCCCTCTGTGATACGAGAGCAACAGGCCTTTTGGTACGTTCGGTCTCATCGTGGGAGATGCCATTAATTTTAAAACCTTTAGATTTCACGGAATCCAGGTGTGCTGTTGTGCTGTTGTGCTGTTGTGCTGTTGTGCTGTTGTGGCACCAATCAAGAGGGGAGAGCAGAAACCATTGGAATACAGACAAAGGCTGCATGAGTAGAGTAGCTGCTGTAGCTTTGATTTTTCAAGGAATGACCTGGAACGAGAGGATGCCCCATCTGCGACTACCTTGGAGACCAGATTGGGAATCTGTTTAACCCAGGAGAGGTCGTGCCTAATGGTGAGGCTGTTCATCAAACTGACCTCTTCTATTGCTTTGTGGGTTTGTCTAATATACCTGTACAGGTGTGCATTCACTTCTATCTCCTTCCAAAAATTATTTACTTTTTCTCGACATAACACTCACACTCCCCTACCCTCCATTTCCCCTCTTATCCTTTCTGCCAATTTATCCCCCCACACTGTGCATACATTAAATAACAGTTGGCCCCAACCCAAGGACAGCTCAGGGGGTGAGCACACGACCGTGAACGTGACCCACGTTGCAGTCTGCCTTTCCTGTCGTTGCCAAGGACAATTCCTTTTCAATGATTCCTCTGCATTTGTCAAGTGTCAGGGCACAACCTTGTCCGTCTGTAACCCTCCATGACAGTAAGAGCACGCGAGGAATGAACAGCGACACAGTACGAGGGTCACACGGTGTTCCACATCACACCTGCGCTGCATTACCTTGATGGCTGATGATTATATATATATAAATATATATATATATATATATATATATATATATATATATATATATATATATATATGTATGTATACATACAAAGATCTATTGGACCAAATTACCATACACAGAATACGATGGCAGCAGGATGACATCATGTCCCAGAAGATCTGAGAAAGTCTCGAAAGACCATCCATCCCTTGACCAGGTGAATGTTGATTCTGCCAAACATCCATGCAACACAAGTTGAGGTCTTCCATCTTGCAGAAGACGGAAGTGAGATTGGTTATTGAGGTTTTATGTTTGTCAAGGTCTTACGTCACAGTCAACACTGGTCTTTGTTTAATAAAACTTTTCCAAACCCACGTGATCATTCCATGCGCAGCCCCCTTGTGGAGCTGTTTAATGATCTTCATCACCAGGGAACCGTCCTTGCGTTTCAAATACTCTGTCGTCGCCTCCGCTGCAGCACATCCACGTGACATTCCTCCTCCTTCGATCATCATATCATCATCATCATCATCATCATCATCATCATCATCATCATCATCATCATCATCATCATCATCATCATCACACCATACGTGGTGGTGCGATGTAGAGATCTGCATCCACCTTTCTCTCGGACATTATGTAACGAGAGGACGTTATAATGGGTATTTGGAATGTTTAAACAGTTGTGTGTTGTTTTTTATTCCCGCCATGAGGAAGGTTTCTCATTCCTTCGGACGCCCCGCCCCTTTGTATAAGGCCACGCCCTCGTCCTTTATAAGCTCCGCCCATTTATCGACCCGTTTCGCTTTCTCACTGTTTAACTTGTTCTCTCTCCATTGGTGATTTGTTTTTGTTTTTGTTTTTGTTTTTGTTTTTGTTTTTGTTTTTGTTTTTGTTTTTGTTTTTGTTTGGTTCCCCCCCCCCCCAGTTCATCATTGTTCTCTTTGTTTGTTCTCGTGTTCATCTCCACGCCCCAGGTTTTCACTCCTCCCCTCCTCCCGACTTGTAGCCCCACTCCCCATTGATCACACTCTCCTCCTCCTCCTCCTGCTCTGCTGCGTCATTTTGAAGTTTGAAGCGGGCGGTGTGTGTTCACGTCCGCGGCTCCGCGTGCGCGGGCTCCGGGTTCCTTCATCCGTCGCTTCGTCCTTGTCAAGGAGAGTGAGAGTGAGTCGGTCATGGCGCTGTCCCCCAGAGGGGTCGCGGACTCGCCCAGCTCGCCCAGACCTCGCTACGGCTGTGAGTTGTGATTCGCTGTGGATCTGGTTCTTGTCTCGGAGAGGGGGGGGGGTAACGGTAACGGTTCGTGTGATGAACCCTTGATGGGCGATAAAAGGGAAGCGCATGGCGGGTCCTCGTCCTCACAAACTTTACAATGGAATTCGACTTTGTAAAAGAGATTTTGATCATGTTAATCCCCACGTGCGGAGTCCGCTTCGCCGAGGTTTCTGTTGATGCCACTTGGTGAGCGAGCCGTGACCGGGGCTGATGAGCGAGCCGTGACCGGGGCTGATGAGCGAGCCGTGACCGGGGCTTATGAGCGAGCCGTGACCGGGGCTGATGAGCGAGCCGTGATCGGGGCTGATGAGCGAGCCGTGATCGGGGCTGATGAGCGAGCCGTGATCGGGGCTGATGAGCGAGCCGTGATCGGGGCTGATGAGCGAGCCGTGATCGGGGCTGATGAGCGAGCCGTGATCGGGGCTGATGAGCGAGCCGTGATCGGGGCTGATGAGCGAGCCGTGATCGGGGCTGATGAGCGAGCCGTGACCGGGGCTGATGAGCGAGCCGTGATCGGGGCTGATGAGCGAGCCGTGATCGGGGCTGATGAGCGAGCCGTGACCGGGGCTGATGAGCGAGCCGTGACCGGGGCTGATGAGCGAGCCGTGATCGGGGCTGTGCCTCGTAAATGTGGAACCGTTGTTCATGTTTTGTTTGTAAACCCGAGAATCATTCAATGGGACCCGCATTGCCGCACTTACAATGTCGGTCACGGGGTGTGATTACTCGACTCATTGTGGAGAATCTGTGATTGTTGGGATACTTTTGTCGGTTTGTACTCCGTTCAGCCATAAGGAGGATCAAACATTCATCCTCCGTCTGGTGGGGATGCGTGAGAACCAGACATGAATCTGTGTGTGGTTAAACACCTCCCCCCCTCTACACCTCCCCCCCACCTCCCTCTACACTTCCCCCCCCACCTCCCTCTACACCTCCCCCCACACCTCCCTCGACACCTCCCCCCACACCTCCCTCTACACCTCCCCTCCCCACCTCCCTCTACACCTCCCCCCACCTCCCTCTACACCTCCCCCTCCCCAACTCCCTCTACACCTCCCCCTCCCCAACTCCCTCTACACCTCCCCCCACCTCCCTCTACACCTCCCCCCACCTCCCTCTACACCTTCCCCTCCCCCTGCACCCTCCTCCACACATTCCCCTCCCTCTGCACCCTCCCACCCCCCCATTACACCCCCCATGTCCCAGTTAATATGTCGGTCTTTCACTTCCATACTTACCTGGATTTTTAATAAAGGTGTCCTGACTTCTCCATTTGCCTTCAATGTAATTATCTTTTGAAAATAATATTGTTTAATTGGGTCAGGCTTGGTGGCTGGCAGGATGGCCGGAGGTACGCATGCTCACTCTGAGCTGTCTCGCCTGGGTTGGAATCCCGACCCCGCTATAAACTGTCATCCCGGTGTTGCCGTCCCTCTGATGGATGTGAAACCGGGCGTCCCATCTGCCGACATTAGTTTGTGGACATTAAATATCCCAGGTGTCTTCCGTGAAGAGTGGGTGAGCTATTGCCAGCATCGTGGCCAAATTCCGAAAGCCTACCTTAACTACTTGGGCGATTGCCACGCCTGGCCTGCTGATTCGTGAAAGACGTGGGTCAAAAATTTCCTCAGCCAACCCCACAAGAATATGGGAATAATTTTGGCCGTTGAAGAAGATTGTCCATGCTGGTCCATTCTACGAATCCTCCATCCTTGTAGAAGAATAAACTTTCAAGCCCCAAATCCTCCCCCCCCCAAAACCCCCCTCACACACCCACCCCCCATCACTAGCATCCCCCACATAACTAGCAAGGCAAACCACATTTTCAACCATGTAATCCCCTCTCCCTCACATTATGATCACTTTGTTCCATGACGTGGGATGTTGATACATGTTGGAAGTAAAAATCCTCACATGCTTTGAAGTGCGATCATTTACTCCGTATCACATTTACTGATGACGTGTGCTGTGTCAGATACCTGGAGGTTGGATTGGCTGATCCTTTTTTATATGTTCTACGTTAAAGTTGTTATCCTTGTACTTGCGTGATCCAGCAATCCTGGATAATGAGCGCATATCTGCGGAGGAGATGGACGAGCGACGTAAGCAAAATGTCGCTTACGAGTACCTGTGTCACCTGGAAGAAACCAAAAGGTACGACAATCTTGCCGTAGTAGTCTTGAGTGTCGCTCTACCTTGATGTTGTGGGTGTTTGTTTGTTTGTTTGTTTGTTTGTTTATTATTTATTTATTTTACAGGTCCTCCATTGAACAATATTGTTCCATTGTTTATTCAAATTGGCTTTTGCGCTCTTTCAGTGGTAGCTTATCCCCCCCCCCCCTCCCAAATCACCCACCACTTTAACTAACAGAGGAGCGTTGTATAACCTAACAAGAAAATGCTCAAAATGCAGTCCAATGCTTCGGTTGTTCTCCCCGGGCTTCCTGGTAACTGCATTGCACTGGAAACTTGCGGTTGGTGGAATTTCCTGCAGCAGAGTCCTCGCCGGTTTCAACTCACCGTTAACATCGATCGTTAACATCGATCGGTGCATCGTATTGTTACTTTGTGAGTTATCTTGGGCTTTCGTGCAAAGCCTTTTGTTTAATCATTCCAATGCACATGGGAGGAAGCTTCCTTGTAATACTTGGAAAACTTGCAGAGGTGGTTGGCTGATTGACCAATTGTGGTTTTTTGTTTTTGTTTTTGTTTCTTTTTGGGGGGGGGTGGGGGCGTGAAGGGATGCTGGGTTAGACAGGATGCCACAGAGGTAGCGAACAAGTTGGCTTTTAACCAGTCTGGTCCGTGGTATGATTCCCGACGTGACTATCTACCGTCGGCTTGGTGCTGCGCAGGTGGGGCGTTGAGTCACAAAGTGTGGTGCTCCTTGAATGCACGTTAAGCCGGCTGTCCCATCTGTTGGCACTAGCTGGTGGATGTTGAAGGTTGTGCGGCGTCTTTCCTGTCGAGTGGGCAAGTTGGCGCTGCCACCCTGAAATAAATTGCATATTCCTGCAAAATGTGCTCCCGTCGAACATCAGGCCTGGTCAACCAGCTCTTGAAACACTTGAGCCAATCTTGATTACAGCCGACACCAAAATAATGTGGGTATAACAATAATAGCAGTAGTAGTAGTAGTAATTTTGAAACGATCAAAGGGATTGAACATGGAACATTTTAGGCCTGCAATTCCAAAGCCGAAGTATTCAAAGTAAACTTGAGCTATTGTGAAAGTTTGAAATGACTAAAGTCATCCAGTCATCCATTCCGAGTCGTGTTTTGCCCTCTCAAGGGGAAATCAAATTATCATTGTGCTCAACATGTTTTGTTCTCTGTGTGTCTATTTCCATTGCTCTGTGTTGGTGGTATGCAAGCAAAATGTCATGCTTTTCCAACACCGTTCTCTCCGCTGCTGCTTATTCCATTCGACGGGATAGTTTTCAATGACTCCGATTGTGTCCTCCCTCCCCCTAAGATTATGCACGTTTTGGTCATCGTGGTACATCCGTGATCCGTTTGATGCATCCGTGACTGCCATTAAGATTTAACTTGTCACCTTGTTAAGCTTTTGGCATGTTTCTTCTCCCAATGACGCTCGCTATATGAGGCTCGAGTTTGAGGTTTAGTTATTGTGAGATCTGTGCCCCCCCCCACCCGAGAAAGGGTATGGACAATGTTCTCCTTCGATGAGGTCATTGTTCACCACAGTGGCAGATTTTGGTCTGATTTTACTCTGGGATTCCATTCCAGGATTTGAATTCCCCAAGTGCCAGGTCGGCTCGACTGAGCCGTGGCATGACGTGTTTGGACGATCGTAAATGGTTTTGGGTACTTGAAGCCAGACTGGTCGAGGCATTCCATGGAATGAGCCCCATTAGGAGCCCTGTTGGAAATTTTCATTTGTCGTGCGACTCTCGCTTTGACTCGAAAGATCAATTCGGTGTTACGTGTGGAGGTGATGGAGGTGGAACTCGATTGTTCTTGAACTTCATTCGTGGTGACACGAGCCCTGTGTAGATTCAGTGAGTTTCCCTCACTTTGCTCCTGTTTGTACACAATTGCTTCTTCTTCTTTTTTTTTTTCCACGCAGCCTGGTGGTTATTTCAAAATGCCTTTGGAAAGGGTTATTCAATGGCCCTCTGCATTGGTGAAAAGGCAGGATTGCTCAACAGAGCATGCATGGGGACACCACAAACTCAAACCAGAATTGGTGGACTACTAGTTAGTGTCTGCTCCAGGTCTGGGAAGTCGATAGTTCGAACCCCACCTGGGTTTTACTCGGGACTTTTATAGCAAGGACAAGCAGTCATTGCATAGCCATGATGTGCCTAACGGCCACCTTCTGCACTCGTTCCTTGGAAGGGAATTTGTATATGGAACTCGCCATTGTAGTGATACCATGTACTGCATGATGTCAGACTATGTATGTATGTATGTATATATATATACATATATATATATATATATACATACACATACACATACACATACACATACACATACACATACACATACACATACACATACACATACACATACACATACACATACACATACACATACACATACACATACACATACACATACACATACACATACACATACACATACACATACACATCATCAGATGCACCTCCTGACTGTTGTGGTGAGCATCGCTGTAGATTATGTCTCACACAGTAAAACCACATAATCCGCACAGAACAGCCATCCGTCTATCTCTTGACATATCTCTATATATCTCTCTATATTTCTGTTGCATCATTGGTGGGGATGCCGCTGATGCAGTGTCCCCCTTACCAGTACACTGCTGCTCATTTTGCTGACCTTGGAAGGATGACAGGCTGAGTCAACTTCCTGGTGTATTTTAATTCAGTGGGCAACGGGGCTTGAACTCAGCACCCATGGATCCCAAGCTGCCACCCTAACCACTAAGCCAACACCAAGCTATCCACCTGCGAATGCAGTCCATTCAACTCGAAGGCACATATTGTGACCAGGGGTCATGTCACGTGCCTTTTGATTGCATGGTTTGCATGAGCAGGAACAATTATCTGGGTGGCACACTGATGGTTGTTCTGTGTGGATTATGCGGTTTTACCGTGTGAGACATAATCCGTGTCGATGCTCACCATAACAGTCAGGAGGTGCGTCTGATTTATATACGACAAATGTGGTCATCATTGGTTAGATATTTATCGGTATACCATCCTGATGGGAGCAAATAAGCCCGACATCTGGATCGGTGGTTCTGTTTGATGTTTAACGGATGATGACCATATAATCTTTGTCTCTGTGAAAGAGTCACTGGGCCGAAGCCTTTGTGTTGGGGGCAACACTTTGGTGTGGACTGTGTCTAATGGGGATCAGCGGAGTGATCGTCAAATGTTTTGATATATATATATATATATATATATATATATATATATATATATATATATATATATATATATATATATATATATATATATATATATTTAATATGTTGACCACCCAGCCAACAATAACACATGCACATATTCATGACAGAGTGCTGGTGTTGCTCATGATAGTCATTCTCACTTCAAGGCAAGGATGGATCCTGGATAAGTAACTGCCTCATCACAGGGTGCAGCCATTTCTGCCAAACAACAATGAGAGCAATCCCACTGATGCTTACCTTCTTGTCCACTGAGCCGAACACCCCGCATCAAGTTGACATTAAATTCCAATATCGCTTGCTTTATTTCCTTTTTTTTGAGAGAATCTTTCTATTGAAGGTGAACTTGTAACGTAACGAGTGCAATGTTTCTATGACAGGTGGTTGGAGGTATGCATTGGAGACAATCTTCCTCAGACTCTTGACCTCGAGGAAGGTCTCAGGAACGGTGTGTGGCTCGCCAAGCTGGCTCGTTCCTTCGCTCCGAGCAGCGTGCCCATCAGGAGGATATATGATGGAGAACAAATTCGCTACAAGGTGCAAACTTTGTTCCACACTTCTAAGTTCTCCTGCTCCACAAAGAGGAGTTGATCATTTTGTTTCGTGCTCTTTGATTGATTAGGTATAACCAACCTGCAAAATATTTTTGCTTTCGCAGCAAGGAATTTGCATTGATGCATTTGATTGTTGTCGTCAAGCACCAAAGGAGCATATGGACTATTAATTTGTTTATT
The DNA here is from genome assembly GCF_056783735.1 of Eptatretus burgeri. Lineage (NCBI taxonomy): Eukaryota > Metazoa > Chordata > Myxini > Myxiniformes > Myxinidae > Eptatretus > Eptatretus burgeri. The sequence continues at coordinate 93,870,980 of NC_140963.1, forward strand.
AGGGTAGCAAGCCTTACAGGCTGGGACCCCATTGATTTTCTTCTGTTTATTACCTTATCTGGAATTGGAATTCCCGTTAAGATATTGTCATCGTGCACTGTGTCCCTCCATTCGTCTCCTATTTTGAGTTCTCCGGCCAAACCGCTGGGCCGATCCAGCTGAAACTTGGCACCAATTCTCTGTTCCTGAATGGTAATGTGGATTGCTAAGCTCATTCCGGTCACATGACTTTAAGTAGGTCAAAATTGCGGACTTGGTAAATTCCTTCAAAAATCTTTTTTTTTTTCCCAGAACCACCAGTCAGAATGCTGCCAAATTTGGGTTGTAACATAAGGACAGGGTCCTGATGTTAAATTGTGGAGGTCATGCCAATCATTTAACCAAAAGTATGTCAAAATGGCATTCATGCAAATTCTTTCAAAAATCTTCTTCTCCAGACCCACCAGTCAAAATATTACCAAATTTGGGTTATAGCATTAGGTTTGGGCCCAGATAAGCGAATGTTTCGTCGTCCTATTTTTATACTTCTGCGTGGTGGCCATTTTTCGCGCTATTCCGGTTTACATTCATTTTCCCTGTGACCACTTGTCTGATAACACATTTTTCAGCAGAGCGATTACTCTTGTAGAATTTGTTTCATGATAATTATGATGTCTTGGGTCATGTGGTGTGGCAGCCATCTTTGAAAAAAGGAAATATTTTGGATGCTTTTTCTTTGAAGCTGCTCATTGGAAAAAAAAAATGAAGTAAATAAATGAAACTTTAAAATTTTTCCTCTCCAGAACTGCTTATTCCATCGATGCACATGATGTACTAACCTCGGGGAATTTGGGTGTAAATGTTGTCCTCGTAGGTCACATGTTCTGGTAGCCATATTTTTTTTTTTGAAGAATAAACCTTTAAAAATCATGTTCCAGAGCGGCTGGACAGATCGACGGGAACTTCTGACGCATGTTCCTTAAGCCTTGGGGATACCTGAATGATCTCAAAAAAATAATCAGTCACATGGATTGAACAAAAATCGTGATAAAAATCATTTATTATGAACTGCTTCATCGATCCTCGTGAAATTTCACAAGTATAATTTCATAGTAGTGGGAAATATACAGTATGTTAAAAATTTCAACCTGATCGGTTGCATGGTCTGGCAGCCATAATTATCTAATTAGTTTGAATATGGTTTAAAAAAAAGCTAAAAAAACAAATATATATATATATATATATATATATATATATATATATATATATATATATATATATATATATATATATATATATATATATATATATATACCTAATCTACTGTGGGTTATTGGGTTGGTCATATCTAATCAATCAAATTGGATAAAAAAAACATTTTCAATTGAATTTTTTTTTTTAATCCAATTATGAATTCAGTTTTCATATTGAGGATATCATGGGTCACATGTCTGATCAAAGCTGGGCGTCAATTGGTACCCGGTCATAACTGCCCGCAGTTATAAAGTGGCACGGCAAGTTTCTTTTCATTATTTATAATTTGATTCATTTTTTGTTTTGCGATTTGGCCAATTTAAATTTTTTTTTTCCAGTAAATTGATCTGTCAAGTGTTGTAACTTTATTTACTGCTTTTATTTTTTTTATTTCTTATTCTTGCACAGGCTGTCGGTTTGCATTTTCGACACACTGATAACATCATCCAGTGGTTGAAAGCTCTGGAAATTGTTGGGTTGCCAAAGGTGATGAATGGAATATGCTGCGCTGAAAAGCACCGAGTTTGACCTCGTATTCTAACGATCCACGTTTCCTGCTCGACGTGAAGAAACCATACCGTGAAATGCACCGTATATGCATTGGCATTGTACCTCATTGGTTATCCTTGTTGTAACAGTTTGGTTGCAGGAAATGCTTTTGCCTAATGCTATGTATTTGCAACCAAGACCACATAATGACTTTTGTGCAATTTATTATCCAGCCGTGTCAATGAAAAGTGGTGAAAGTTAGGTTATCTACAATGGCTTTTGGCTGAGCGTGTAGATTTTGTTGGTAATTAATTTCATTGAATGAGATGTTTTCTTTTATCAATCAATTTGCAATAGGCTCCTTCCAGAACAGCTTGGCATTTTCCTGATAAAGTAGGTTTTCATCTATTTATTACATATAAATGGAGAGGGAGTGGCTAATCTGAGTAAAGTTGCATTGAGTGCATTAGGAGTTGGACCACAACATTGGGAGTGGCATCACATGAAAACCAGATTGGACATTGCAGGCTGAATTATCCAGTCCTTGAAAGTTGTTTGTTAGCCAGGTAGGTTTTTATTGGCAATCCGCATCTTCAATCCTGTTCCCTTCAGCAGGATTTGAACTCTCAATATCTGGGATTTTAGTCCAGTGTTGTCACCATTGTACCCACATAAACCTTTGGCTGTTGGGGTGAGTGGGATCAAGGGGGGAGGGATGGGTCCAGCTGCGATGTTTAGAATGGTGGCATGAATATTAATGAACAAATATGTACCTAAATCCCTCCTTTCTTCTGTTTTTTTATATATATATATATATATATATATATATATATATATATATATATATATATATATTTTAATGCCTTTGCTAACAAAGTTGCCAGAGGCACGTTTTCAGGTTGTCCATTTGGTTATTAGTAGTCCAATTAAGTGATTAGGTTATGGTGTCGAGAGGTCAAAGGTTGGAGGTCCCGTTAGGTAAATATTCTGTTACTGCGTCAACTTGTGAACCAGTAATGGGATTTTGACCAAACTTGTTACAAGTATGTAGTATTATGCAAAGATGAACTTGGATAGATTATGGCATCAGAGGATGTCAGTTGAAGGGATTTAAATCAAACCGTACAAGTACTGTCGGACCTTGCTGTTCGCAGGGGATATGTTTCTGAAAAATGCCGCGAATGTTGGGGCATTGTTTAAAAAATAAATAAAATTTAAACATGGTCTAGGCTCATGGAAGAGCGATTTCACAGAACAAATCAGGACACCACATAAAGGGAACAGCAGGGGGGAGGGAGAAAGTCATCAGGGATGGACAAACGAGGGATGCAGGTAATGATGAGGGGTAAGGGAAAATGCAAAGGGTGGACAATATGAACACATAAGCAAAATTGTGTTTCACCAGTTTGTGATTTTTATCAAGGTCTGTTGAGAGCGAAGAAGCTGCTGCCTGTATGTCAGAAGGATGAGAGATGTCACGGCAGAGAGTGGAGTCATCAGCAAACGGATAAAGAGGGTTTTCCAGAGATTGAGAGATCATTGATGAAGATTAGGAATAATATGGGACCTAAAATACTGCCTTGGGGTACTCCACCCTTGAAGGGGTGGAGATGAAAGGGTTCCACTCGGAGCCACATGTTGGCTTCGAGAGGGGAGGAAGTCGGTAATCCAAGAGTGGAGTTGGCCTTGGAGTCCATAGACAGTTTGGAGAGCAAGGCAGGATGCCCAACTGTACCACAAGCTTGAGATATGTCCAAGGAGACAACCCTGATCTCGTGTCTGATATTGAGGGCCTCCACCATTGTGAGAGTAGAAGGAGCATGTCCAAGGTAAAGTGTAGTGATCAAGTCTGAATCCGAATTGATTTGAGATGAGGCTGTTGGAGAAAAGGAATGAATTGGTCAACTGTGATGATGGATTCCATGACCTTGCTGATTGGAAGTGCAGCAAGCGAATTGTTCTGTAGTTAAGGGGATCTGGTTTTCCACCTTTTTTATGTCATGCTGTGATGTTGGCTGATTTCAATTTCCCAGGTCGATGTAGCAGACCAATCCTGAAGTGTTAAAAAAAAAAAACCACGAAGCTCAATTATTTAAGCAGATCACACTTTATGACCTGCAATTAGCGAATCCGTGACTAGCAGGGTCAGACAGTACGTACAATGATGTAATAATGTGGGTGGAGGCATATCACGTGATGTTGAAGAGTACCAATCTCGTGTTTTTAAAACTTTTTTTTTCCTTGGTGGCCGATTAAATTACCATGAGCGTAATCTGAGTAAAATGAAAACTGCTCGTTGAATTATTTTGAATGAAACTCAAATGATATATTTCCCCCCTCATGCCCCTTCTCCCCTCCCCTTGCGTATGGTGGACTCGTTTTTCTTCAGATATTTTATCCTGAAACAACAGATATTTATGACAGGAAAAACATGCCAAAAGCAATTTATTGTATCCACGCCTTAAGGTAATGCACACTCACAACACACGGTTTCATCACCATTTTTTGTTCCGTTTGTGCATGTCATGAATCGGGATGAAAATGATTTTATTTATTTATTTATTTATTTATTTATTGTTTGCAGCCTTTATTTATTCAAGCTCGGAGTTGCACCCCAGATACAAGATTTGTATGGAAAGATTGATTTCACAGGTAAATATTTTTTGGAAAGTTTCTTTTAAAACTTGTTTTCTTTCGCTGACAGTTAAAAAGTTGGAGAGATCCATTTAGCATTTTGGGACAATATAACCATCAATTATGTTGACGATAACCCATTTTTATTTTTAAAATGTAAAAAAAAACATAAAAATTTGCTCCTCCTGGCCTGTGCCTGCCTTCTCGCCCCCCCACCCCCACCCCTCCTCCCCCCATTGTGCAGTATATTTATTAGCTTTGTGTGTTAGTTGGCCTTCATATCCAAAGAAAGCTGTGCACATGAAACCTGCAAAGTGCCTGGTCAATTATTTATTTGTGTAGCAGCTGCAAGCTTCATCGTACAACTAGTTCTGCATTATGTAAAGTTCAAGGATAAGAGTTGCTATAATACATGAAGCAATTTATTTGAACCTGTTGGACCATGAGTAAATCTATTAATTACTTATTATTGGTCCTTCCTTGCATCTAATTATGGATTATTGGGCACTTTCGATCTCTTCATCCTTTAAATCTCTTGACCCTGTAGACCCATTGACCCTATTTAGATACTTTAAACTCCCTTGGACCCCTGAGCAATAAACAAGTATCCATGCCTTAAGGTAAAATATATATATATATATATATATATATATATATATATATATATATATATATATATATATATATACTCGCATTAACACGTGGTTTCAACAGCATCTGTACTCTGAGAACCATATCTTAAACATACCCTTGTAAACTCTGTCAATGAATTTGTTTCAAGAAGAATCTCAGAATTTAATGGCAGTTGATACAATTTTGTGTTCCACGTATACTTAAAAACAAAATTAACTTTACAGTAACTTTTTGTTTGTGCACTGCTGCCTCCCAATTTCATATCCAGGCAATGCATGATGTCATCGCCAAGCACCAAAGGAAGGAAGTACAGTAATATTTGGTTACGAACAACATGCGTTCCTGAAAAGTAGTTCTTAAATCGCAAGCTCATCAATTGGGAGTGATTTTTCCCATAGACAATGATATAGTGGGGGGAATGTGATCCCAAATTCAATAGTAATCAAGAAGATACTTTAAAATGTACAGTAATAATGATGGGTAACACTAATGTCACTTTCAATCTATGCAAGCTATGTTTCCTCTTAAAACATGAAAACCACCTTTCACTTGCACCAACGGTCTCAATCGTGGAACTTTCACAATCACTAAACTTTAAGTCTTTCAAAAGGCTCTTGGCCTTTTCTTTTAACAATGATCATCGGGTTAATTTGAACGTCTCTTTCGAGTTTGGCTTTTAATCCAAACACTTAGCAAGCGGACATGTTTTGCATTACAGAGCTTCATTCTTTGGTGAATTTCACTGCACTGGAAGGTGTTGCATATTGAGCACACATCATGACCTTTTATTTGTTGTTTTATTTCGTAATCACCATTTTATTTACAAGGCAAAAGTCACATGCAATATCTGAAAGGCAGGAACCAGCTTCAAACCTTCTTAGAATTTCTAGTTTACTTTCTAACGATACCACTTTCTTATCTTTCTTTCCACTCATATCACTTCCTTAAGCACTTCTCTTCTTTTTGTGAGTCATAGTTTTGGGTGAATACATTACATTAATGTCATGCACAAGAACTTTTGAGTAAATAAAATACACTTGAACATTGCACTTCAGCACAAACATGATGACTTAGCCGCATGGGAGAGAATGAGGGAAGCGACACTGATGTCATCATCCCGGATGAAAGCGAGGTGCCACTCTGCCGTTTTGTCGCGATATTCATGAGTGTTTTAAATTATGCAATCAAATTTCTGATCAAATGATTTGATCATGAGATCGTGTTTTGAATTCGTCGTTGAAAACTTAGTTGACTGAAGAATAAAAGTTCGTAATGTCACGATTTGAGGTCATAAATGGAATTTTTGGAATCAAAAAAATTTAGTTCTTAAGATTGAAAGTTTGTAAGTCGGACGTTCGTACATCGGGATGTTACTGTAGTCAGTTTTTACTCCATTTGCTTGTTTTGTTTTCTTATTTGTTTCTTTTCTTGGTTCTTTTCTTTCTTTATCTGGGTGATCTCAGCCATAATTTGAGCGAGGAAGCTGAAATTTGGGGACAAAAGTGAAGATGTGATTTGGCAAAAATGCTATTTTTTATTTTTTTGATTAATCTATGAATTGATTACTTTATGATAGATTTATTAATTACTTACTTATTTATTTTCTTTCTCATCTGGGAAATATCTCGGGCACCTTTTGAGCTTGGAAGCTGATATTTGGACATGATGATTAACAAGTGATTTGGCTAGAAAGTGTATTTTTAGCCACGTCTCGCATAGCGAACGCTGGTTCTAAGTGAGCTCCGCGTTGTTCTTGTTCTTCTTGTTCTTTTTCTTCTTCTGGTGAAGACAAAATCTTTAGGACTCGGCTCTTTTATATACAGGATCCGGATCTCCTTAAATACTAAACACCTGCACACATCCTCGCATTGAGGGTTCCTTTTGGGGGCGTCTATCATGAACTTTTAAATATATTTGGAGATTTGCTTTAAAGTTTTGAAAAGTTCATGTTACTATTTAAAGATTATTCCATTTAATGTGTTGCAATTTCGTAAATACACTATTTTCTCGTCATGAACGAGGAGCCTACATGATGGGTCTCGCTATTGGCTCCATCAAGGCACGTGACGAAACAACGGAAGTTGTTGTTGTTATTGTTAATGTGATCAAAATGCTGATGTTTCGACTTTCTGTAATGAATTTTTAGCCGCATCGCGTTGCGAATGCTGGCTCTGAGAGAGCAACGCGTTCTTGTTCTTGTTCTTATTCTTCTGGTGAAGACAAAACCTTTAGGACGTTGCTCTTGGACACATTTTCCTTGTTGATTTATTGATTGATTCATTTTTGGGTGAATTACTGTAGTGGTTTTGGTATGCTAGTAGCCAATTGATTAAGAAATCTAATGATTTTACGATTATTATTTATTTATTTTAATTCAACAATTAATCAATTATTCTACACCGCTCCCTCCCAATTCCATCTCCATGTGCTGCATGGCGGCATCGCCGGACGCCAAAGGTGTGTTACTCTTGCGTGAAAAAGGGCTAACTGCATACGTAATATATTGAACGCAGCATGTTACTCGGTCCATAACCAATCAATCCCACATCGTAGAGAGATGTGTGGGACTTTGTTAGATTCAAGACCTTCCAGTTTACTTTGTGGACCCATTGTGCCAACATTTATGACTTCATATTCAGGTAATTTAAATGCCAATTCAATGGATACCGACAATGTCCCCAAGAAAAAGGGCTCATTGCATACGTAATAAATAGATTGAACAGTTCGTGTTACTCTGTCTGTAAATCATCAGTCCCATGTTGTACCAAAGCCGGATGTCTTGGTACATTGTCATCACTGCCTGCAGTTATAAAGTGGCAGTTCGAGTTATTATTATTTTTAATTTTTTTAACTTTTATTTTTTTCTTCTGCATGTTGTTTGTCCTAGCTGAAGAAATAGACAATGTTCGGATGGAGTTGGAGAAGTATGGCATCCAAATGCCAGCCTTCGGCAAAATAGGTGGCCTCCTGACGAGCCAGCTGTCGGTTGACGAGGCTATGTGTAAGTTTGCTTCATGTTGGACCGTTCTTCTTCTTGCATTCTGTTGCTTTTTCTCATGTAAGCCTGTCAGTTGAAATTGATGTCGCTGTTGTGGTGATTGCTGTATTTCAAACCATCGTTGGCGAATGCATACTTGACCGGGATTCTTTTAAAGTTAAACTTTTGTCTGCTGGTTGCATTATCGCTGAGCTTTGGCTGTGCTCCTGCTCAATGGGGCAGCATTTTGTAGTTTTCCCTTGAGCTATATTTTAAATGCAGAAGTGTTTTGAGACCTGTATTTCCATTCTAACTATGACTGATTGCAGTACACGCAGCAGTCATTGCAGTCAATGAGGCGGTGGACAGAGGGGTGGCATCGGACACTCTGACTGCAATGCAGAACCCCAATGCCATGCTGTTGGGCCTGGACAAGAGTTTGTCAGAACTTTACCAGGAGGCCCTGAGCCAAGTTAAGGGGAACAAAGCTTCTTCTGCCCAAAATACGGTAGTTTTTGTTTTGACCATTGACCATCCACGCCTTCCCTGATGCATTACGACTTTCCAAATTTCACTTCACGCTGCGCATATGTACAGGGTCCTTCAACTGATGCTTCAGTGATTCTTTTTTTCCAGCTGATGACTGCAGCTGAAAGGGAAATGTACGATGACCTTCTGACCCATGCAGAGATCCAAGGAAATGTCAACCAAATCAATTGTGAGATCGAGCATCGTGCTGCATTCTATCATTATCACAATTTGTGATAAAAGTGGGGGTTTTTGGGGGGTTTTTTTTCCTTTCTCTTTGCCAGTAAATGATTTTGCATTTTGATACATACATTTATTTATTTATTTATTTATTTATTATGCTGTATCTCAGTCTGTAATGATTGAGATTGGTGGTTTATCTCATTGATTACTACAATCCTCTAACAATTTGAAACTTCCAAATGCACTTTAAGAACCATTGACATTATTCTTTTTGAGCAGTGGGCTGTGGAGGTCTCCCTCTCAAAGATTTTCAATTTCAGTGTTGTCAGCGCTGGAAGTTGTGGAGGACGCTATCGAACGGGGCGATGTCGAGGGTCTTTTTGCCGGCCTTCAGTGCCCCAACTTGGGCCTATCCGGTCTGTGCCATGAGAATGCTCTGTGCTACTTGCAGAAGCTCTCCGATGCTCGGCAATGCAAGATCCAGGTATTGTTCCATGGGATGTTTGCTTCTGCCATATTACATGAAGTGGATTCATTGTGAAAGGCGTTTTCATTTTGATTCCAGTGCAGATGTGATTCAACTTTGTATTGACTCAAAATAATTATTTTTGTTTATTTTAAGTGATCTAAGGTAAATTGAGCTTGTACATTTATGTTGGACAAGGACATTTAGAGGCGTCATTTTATTTTTACACGGATACAAGAGCATTGGTAGATAATTTACAAATGCGCATGGTATATTGGATTTGACCCTGAGTTCTGAAGTTCAAATCTCATATCCCATGCTCAGATACTTCTGCAGGTAATACGGAGCTTGGCATGCCTCATCTTGTCGTGATTGTGATCATTTAGAATTGTTGTTTATGTATGTATGTATATGTATATATATATATATATATATATATATATATATATATATATATATATATATATATATATATATATATATATATATATATATGTATATATATATATATATATATATATATATATATATATATATATATATATATAATGTATGATGCAGCATCCTTTGCTGGGGGTTGTAGTGGTTGTGCTGATGCAGTGTGCCCCCCCTCCCTGTAAGTGGAGGTTGGAGAAGAAATTTGAAATTTGTTTAGGGTGTTGGGGATAGCTCAACTCCTCTTCATGAAGATGGTGGCTATCTTTAGCTTCCACCAATTAATGTTGGCAGATGGGACACTTGGTTTAACATCTGTCTGAGGAATGGCTCACACATTGATGCTTCATCTTGCATGTGAAATACAAGGATGGCGGTTTATAGCTGGGTTGAAATTTGAACCTACGTCAGGCGTTTCAGAGGTGAGTGTGCGTACCTCTAGGACCTTGGCCAACCTGCCAGCAATATAGTTTTGGTATTTAGTCATTCTGGTTGAAAACCAATACTTTCACAACCTTAAAGTGGCTTCTTGGATTTTGAACATCTGTATTGTTTGAGAATTCTTTGAAGTAGCAGTTGAACCACTAAATTTATTCTTGACATGGCATACTTGGGTCACATGGCACCTGCGCTACTTTAAAATTTTTAATAGTTCTTGCCTCAGCTCCTGGAAGTACATTTCACTCCTATTGTGTTGTACATGGCATTGGTGGTGAAGGTGCAGCAATATAGATAGGTAAACGTGGGATTGGGAGACAGTTTTTGTGGGTGATGAGGCAATTAAATATTGTTGCGGTTCCCAGAACCGCATGCATCCAACATGTAGTGGTCCCAAGACCGTTATTCCATTAATATACATTTAGATAGTCCCTTCCCTTTTGTCTTGCGGGACAACGGGATGTGCATTGCAAGGATCTCATAGCTAGGTTTTCTTTCATCATTTCTTCTTCATTTCATTTCTCACTTCATTCCGACTCTTCTGATTATTGCTGAGGTAAATCTGAGCCACGTGCGTCCTTCGCTGTGAGATGGGTCCTCAGCAAAGGCCAAGTCAGCATTACGCTGCACACCCCTCCGTTGAAAACACAGCCTGCCAAACACACGCGCAGCGGTAATTTCCACCCAAGAGACAGGAAACGCGCCCACTCTGCATGGAACGCATATCAAGGCCGATAATAGAAAGGCAACCCCACGCCACGTTGGGCGGGATGTGAGTGTGCAAGGTGCAAGCGGCGCTTTCCTTTCGACACATCTGGGTTTCATATGTTCTGGAGTCGGAGTGAGACGATTCACAGCGTGGAGACGTCTTGCCGGAAATGGAATGTTGCGGTTTCCGGCCATCGAGGCCAGGCTGCACATGGGGTTGGGGCCAATCGGAACGCCCGATTCGGGTGACGACACTGCTTCGGGGTGGCTCCCCGCCCCGCGTAGCGGGGCCTATAAAGGTCAGAGCGGAGCTTTCGATCTCTCTCTGCCCTGCCTCGCCTCCCGCTGGTCTTCGATTCCGCATTCTGTCATCATCGCCCGGACTCCACCTCCTCTTCTCCATTCTTCTCCATTCTTCTCCACCTAAGCCCCTCCTTCACGCCGACGGTCGCGTCACATTCTCTGGCCGATGCTTTGCACGAGTTGCCACAAAGCAAGAGACGACGCGCCAGCTGTCAGGGTGGCGCCAGCTCCACACCACGGAGTGTGCCCCCCAAACGTATTGGTGGTGTGTTCGGGGCATGCCTGCAAAGGTACCGAGAGACCGTAGCCTCAACTCCTCTCCTGTCTTGCTGCAACACCTCCTCTTCATCAGGTATTCTGTGTCTGTGTGCTTGCATGTGTGTGTGTGTGTGTGTGTGTGTGTGTGTGTGTGTGTGTGTGTGTGTGTGTGTGTGTGTGTGTGTGTGTGTGTGTGTCCTGGCGCTTGTCCGCATAAGTTCGACTGCAGAAGATTATTATTATTATTATTGTTATTATTTTGCGTTAAGTCTACTGTGTCCCCTTTTGCAAGTTGCTTGTTTATTGCCGCACCTCTCACATTTCTTTCTTTCCCTGCAAAACACAGCCCAATAAATCTATTGATCGTACCACATAACCTTTCTCACCTGCTTGTTAAATCATTATGAGAAATGTTCCCAGCTCGTTTTTGTCTTGTCCTTCATTGATCCAGCATCGTCTGAATCCTAGCTTAAGCCGGGACTTTATTCCCAACAATCCGTTCCTTTTAGCCGGAACGTCCTTGGCAGTGTCGCTCAGCTGCATCGGATCCGGTTCGGACAAGACATACCGAGGGCGTGTTCTCCGGTAATTAAATCACGTGATTAATTAGGTAACCCGGTTAACCCATAGACTGGATGACCCGAGGTCACGCGGTTGAGTTATTGGCGTCCACGGTCGGTTAGCGAGCCGCCGCCTCACGGAATTATCCATGTGGGACGGCCTACAATTCCGGGGATTCTGGTGGGGAGCCGAAATAGCTTTCCCCCCTGGTTCTCTTGTCACCCGACCCCCGGACCACAACAATATGTCGATTATTCATTCTGTAGGAAGGATTGTAGACAAATAATTCTGTGCAGTTTTGAAGGAGCAGGAGTTCAGGACATTGAAGGAAAGGTAAACGATATTGTATCGGGTCGTGGTAGGAAAAAGTTGGTTGTGTTACACCTCGGAGCGAATGATTTGTGGAAAGTTTACGCAAAGGTTTTGAAAAAATAGACACAGGATATTGGGTAAAAGGCTGAAGGCAAAGTGTTGTGAGGTCATGTTTTCTGGGATTCTCGCAAGATTAGGAAATGAGATAGAAATTTTGAGCAGAACAATAGATGTCAACCAATGGCTGGAAGAATGGTGTCGGGAGGAAGGTTTTACATTTAAGAAGCAGTGGGAATCATTCAGGGGACAAAGGGAGTGTTTCTGGAATGATGGCCGTGTATTAAATAGAAATGGCGCGGCAAAGTTTGCAATGGGAATTGAGGAAGGAATTCAGGCTTTTTTAGGTCAGTGGAGGGTGGGGAAACTATCAAGGAAGGAACTGATGATGTAATTGTGATGAGTAAGGGAAGGCAAGAAAATAGAATTCTATACCAATGCGAGGAGTTTAAATAATAAGATGGAAGAGCTTGAAGCCAAAGTGGATAGTGAGGAGTATGATATAGTTGCAGTAAGTGAAACATGGTTTAAGGAGGAGAGTAACTGGAGGACAGGATTGTCAGGCTACTACGTGTATCGGTGTGCTAGGAAGGAGAGAACAGGAGTGCATGAGGAATTCAAAAGGGCATGTGGTCAGGGAAGAGTAATGATTATTTGGGGATTTTAACTTGCCAGGGATAGATTGGGTCCAGGAACAGGAACAGGGAAAGGGCAGAGCAGGTAAAGATTTCCTGAATTTAGTTCAGGATTGCTTTTTAACCCAGTTTGTAGATAAGCCCAGGAGCGGGAGTGCAGTGTTGTACCTCCTTTTAAGTAACGATCCCAATATGGTGGAGGAGGTGGAGGTAGTTGAACATTTAGAAGCAAGTGACCATAACATGTGTGCAAAGACTATTAAGGGTTAAAGTTCAGGATAGTAGAGTAAGGCTATTCAATTTCAGGAAGGCAAACCTTGTGGGTATAAGGAGAGAGTTGGGAGAAGCTAACAATGAGAGGATCAATCGGCATCATAGAAATGGGAAATCGGCATTAGAGTACAGAGTAAGTACATTCCAATGAAGTGTAAAACTAGAAGCAGAAAGAGGCCAGGGTAGTTGAGTCATGACATAAGGAATACTATCAAGGAGAAGCACAAGGCATTCATCAATACTAACTTGAAGGGCACTTGGTAGAGAGCATACCTCCACCACGTAATGCCTGATCCACGAGGACATATCAGGCCCTTTACATTTTTGAAATATGCTATGTATCATTTTTTGTCCCTCACGACGGTGAAGAATTACTTTAAAAATAAAATAATTCTCATATCCAGATCCGGATTCGGATCTTCACCAAAATCAAATCAGTCGTGGTTACACACCTAACCTGTCCACCAAATTTCATCTGGATCCATCCCCAACTTTTTTAGATATCCTGCAGACAGACAGACAGACAGATGTATGTGTGTCCGTAACTCCAAAGCCGTGAAACCGAGCAGCCTGAAACTTTACATGCATACAAAGGGAACTCCAAGGTAGTGCAGGGGTGAAAATTGGGTGTTTGGGTTGATTAAAACACCCCATTTGAAGATAATTAATGGTCTTATTTAATTATACCCTTTATCAGGCGATCCTCTGTCACCCCCCTCTGGGGTCTTGAGGTGTATCCTGGGTTACCTTGCTGGGCCTGAAGCTGCCATGTTTTTTTTTTGGCCTGCTCTCAACAATACCATGACATGGAACAGGCCACGATTTCTTAACGATAAAGTTGTTTTCACTCTCCTCCCTCATATTATCAAATGCCTGTCCAATGTCCATCATAGCGAGGCGTCGCTGGGTACATTGCAATGCTTATTAACGCCCGGAGACACCAGTGTCCGTGGCTTTATTTCATTTCCACGCATGCGATAACATCAAATTTCTCAAACTAAGAAAAATTGTACAATTTAAGCTTCAGATTTGAACTTGGCAGCAGGTCCGACACTAGAAAAGTGTTCTTTGGTCCAATTCAGGCATTTCTTGGGTGTTTCCGGGTGCATAGTTTATCGACGGTAATTGGTAATCGCTTGCCAAGCCAGGTGTTCCGTTGGAGTGCTTGCTTGAGTGCTTAAGCCACTTACTGAGCTGTACAGTTCGTGTACTGATCGGGATGTACAGTCGACAGTAACTACAAGGTAGAGGTAAGTATACAGCACACACTGACATGGTACACATGGGTAGATTTGGATCTATACGGACTCTACGGATACGTGGACATGCCATGCCTCTTACGGATGCCGTGGTGGCAAAGTTTCATCCTCTCTCTTATGGAGGTTTTATCAGGTTTTCCTTTGTCCCCACAACTGTTTCTAAAGCACTTGGTTATTGGATTTACTTTACAAGGGTTATCTGTTTCTCTGAGTTTCAAAGCAAAATATTTGATACATCTGATTTCTGAGCCGTTTGCCATAATAACATGTTATCTGAATTACCGAGCCAAATTTTTTGTTTTTTTTTCCACCTGTCACACGCAGCTGTTTATAAAGATTAATGTTTGTGAACATCTCGTTGAAACGTCTTTGTAAATATAACATTGTTTTTCGGTGAAAGCTACTCAAGGTTTTTGGGTTGTGTACAGTACGTACTGAAGTTGATTATCGTGTGTGTGTTCATAAAGCATAACATATTCTATGTCTCTGTCTCTGTCTGTCTGTCTGTCTGTGTGTGTCTGTACGCCTTTGGATGGTGGTTATGGATTTCAAACATTATTTTGTTTCCATCTTCACTGTTGTTCTATGCAGAATTATTTTGCTGAGTTGTAATTAACGCTCCACCACACGTCTGCCTTCTCTTCCTCACGCCACTCCCATCCTTGCTCTCACAACTCTCCTTCCTCCCACCCTTTTCGCTCCTCTTTCTCCCTTCTGCCCATCTCCCCCCCCCCTTGGTTTTTTTAGTCAGCAAAGCGATGGGTGGTATTTGCAAGTTAGGTATAAAAATAACAGGACTGGAGCAAGATTTATATCAGTATTGGAGTAAATGGAGGCAAGTTGAGAAAATAACTCTGCAAGCCAAAAGAGAGAATGATAAGGACATGGCTAAGAATATGAAGCACGAGCAAATACAACCTGTCGCTTCGCTGGCAGGAATATTAATAGGGGAGGGATGAAGGATGGAGTAGAGAGGGGATAGTCAGAAGTGGAAGGATGGGGGGGGGTGTTCTGGACATGTGTTTGATAGGGGGATTTGAGGGAAAGCCAGGGGTTAAAAATAATCAAACAAACAAAAAAAAAACAGCTTTAATTTGTCGAATTTGCACATTCTTTGATGGAGGGAAAGGAAGGCAGCACAAGGGGAGTGGAAGGCAATGCGGGGGGAGGGGGAAGCGAGGAGAGGGGGAAACCTCTACCTTGTCGCAACTGCCGACTGCCCTTCCCGTTCAGGGCACGAACTGTACCGCTATTGACTAGGGTGTTTGGCAAGTGGCTTAGGCACTCCAATGAAATGTTTTTTTCTGTTGAATTGCTGACCAAGCTATGGATGCATATCATATAGGATCACTTTAACTTTTAAGCCGGTCTTCCTTTATCCACAAAACAGTTGCTGGTTAATGTAGAACAACCCAAGAGACATCACGAAGTTTAATCGCCTGTGAAATAAGCATTGCAGATAATCCGCAACATTGCCTGCTCGTCTGTGTACGCATTACGTGGCACATAGTTTCTGGGTCCACGCAAACATTCCAACAAACGTTTTTGAAATGTCTGTTTTTCACCAGATTTGCTTTGATTCCCTGTCGAGCACCTCACGGAACCTCCGGAAATATAGACACAGATCTGGCAGACGTTATGGATAAGCAGTCCCTCTGGGGGACAGCCTGAGGTCGAGCACTGAATGCATTAAATCTCATCGCTCAATGAAGCTGGTTAGTTTTTGCACATTCCGAAATCTTTTGTTCACTCTATAATTCTCCAAAGAGAAGTAAAAGTTTTAGTCCGGGCGATATCTGATCCTCAAATGCGAAGTAATATTTTGATATACTTTAGTCCGTGAGAGTAAATCATGTAAAATTGCATCATTTCATGCATGAAATTGCTCCAAGCTCCAAATTTGAAAACTATACCACTTACAAAAACAATGTATGCAGTGATTCCGATATGATTAACAGACATTTGATAATATGAGTGAGGAAAGTAGAAAAAAAAAGTTATTGTAAAGAAATTGTTGAGTTCTGTTCCAAGTCAAGGCATGGTTCAGCAGGCCAAAAGACATCGAGGGTCAGTGAGGTTACCCATGGGACACCAAAAAGAGTGAGGTGGCTGAGGATGCACCTGATAGAAGTATATAATTAAATATGGCCATTAACTCATGCACTTCCTTGGAGTTCCCTTTGTATGCCTGCAATGTTTCAGGCTGCTAGGTTTCATGGTTTTGGAGTTGTGGACACGCACACACACACACACACACACACGCACATACGCACACACCTACACACCTAATATGGATGAGGGAAAAACATTCTTTAAGTATATCAGGGGAAAAGGACCAATGTGGGCCCATTAAAGAATAGCACCGGGAGAGTGGTTGGTGAGGAAAGTGAGATGCAGGCTTATTAGGTCATCTCTACTGAGATGTCCTAATAAAGCCGGACCAAAAATGTCCGTACGTCCGTCCATCTGTCAATTTTTCTTTCCGATCTTGATGAAACTTAGTTTGTGGGTAGAGGTTGATGAGTGTTGCACAACGATATAACTTTTGTCGGTCAAGGTCACGAGGTCACGCAAGTTCTAAAAATCGCCATTTTCAAAACTTATCTCGTCTGCTGTTCTGCAAGATATTCGGCAACTGTTTATTGATTATGATAGTAAAAAATATTATCTTGTATCGAACCGGACAGATTTTTGAATTTCCGTCCCGTTTGGCCGCCACGTAACCTGGAAGATGGTCAAAAACACCTCCCGGTACAAAAAACTTTTTACTTCCGATCTTGATGAAATTTGGTATGTGAGTAGAGGTCGATGAGTGATACCCAACGACGTATTTTTTCCCAGATTCGAGGTCAGGGTCAAGGTCACGAAAGTTGTGAAAGTCGCCATTTTCAAAACCTATCTCGTCAGTCATTTTAGGAGATATCTGGCAACGGTTCATCGATTATGATAGTAAAAAACATTATAGGGATGACCATCACCCCCACACGGGGCTAATTTTTAAACATTTATTTTGCTTCAACTTTTACACAAGAACAATCAGGCGAATTGCCAATAGCTGAGAGTATCTGTTGAGGAGGTGAAGAAGGGCTTTTACAGAAGATCCAGGTTGGTTTGGTGGAAGTAAAGGAACAGCTTGGAAATATGAGTAGATAAGGCTCCGAGGCCAGATAATATGCACCTGAGAGTATTGATGGAGGTGGTTGAGAAGGAAAGCGAGATATTGACGGATATTTTCAATCGTTCACTGGAGTCAAGACAGGTACCGGAAGATTGGAGAGTAGAAAATGTAACATCATTATTGAAGAAAGGATCCAGAGAAGAATTGGGAAATGATAGACTTGTTAGTTTGACTTCAGTTGTGGGGAAGGTGTTGGAGATATTAATTAGGGACCGGATGAGGAATGATTAAAATAAATACAAACGAATTAAAGGTAGTCAACAGGGATTTACCAAAGGTAGTTCCTGTCTCACAAATCTTTTAGAGTTCAATGAAGCAGTGCCTGATTGGGTGGATGATGGAAAGGCAATGAACATCATATATCTGCACTTTACGAAGGCATTTGATAAGGTACCACATCGGAGGTTGTAAGCCAAAGTGAGGGCTTGTGGAGTGGCTAGTCAGGTAGCTAATTGGATTTCAAACTGGCTTAGTGGTAGGAAGCAAAGAATGGCTGTGAGCGGGAGGTTGTTTTGCTGGGAGGATGTAAGTGGTGGGGTACCTCAGAGATCAGTACTCTGACCCTTACTATTCATTATTTACATCAATTAGTTGGATAGTGGGGTGAAGAGGAGGCTTCCTTAATCTGCAGATGACACAAAGCTTGGAGGTAAGGTGGACAGCAGAGGGGATAGTGATCAGATTCAGCAAAGTATTGATACTTGCATTGATTGGGCAAAAGATTGGCAGATGGAATTTAACCTGAGCAAGTGTAAGGTGTTAGGGATGGGAAAGAACAATGAAAATAGAGATTTCAGGATGCAAGGGGTAATTTTGGAGCATGTCGCACAGGGGAAGGATCTCTGGGTTGTAATAAATATGGGAGGTAGGCAGGCAGCTATAGGTAAAGCCAATCGGGTTTTAGGTTTTATTCAGAGGGGGATCATTGATACATCAAGAGGTGGTGTTAACATTGTACAGGAATTTAATGAGGCCACATCTAGAATATTGTGTGCAGTTTTGGTCACCACAACTCAGGAAGGACATAGATGCCATGGAGAGGGCTTAGTGCAGAGCAACAAGATTGATTCTGGGCCGAGCTCGACTCGGCTATGAGGAGTGGCTGAAGGAGACAGGGCTTTATACACAAGAAAGGAGGTGGTTACGAGGAGATATGATGGAGATGTTTAAGATCATGAAAGGTATAGATACAATAAGTGCAGATGAATTATTCAACAGAGTAGACAGTGATAGAACCAGGGGCCGTAGCTTGAGAGTAAAGAAGAGGAGAGTTAAGGTGGTAGTAAGGCAGGGGTCTTTCACTCACTCAAAGAGTAATTGATACATGGAATGGTCTCCCTGGAAAGGTAGTGGCAGCAGAAACAGGAGATACGTTTAAAATGGAATTGGATAAGTACCTGGAAGTTATGGAGATATAGGGGTGTTGGTTGGACTTTTAGGTTGCTTGAGCATTGATGTGTGATTGTGTACATGTGTACAGAGTGCTGTTGGTGTGGGTCTCGTCAAGGGGTGTTGTGTGGTTGTGTTTTTGTTTGTTTGTTTGTTTTTGGCCATGCCCCTGTCCTGGGAAAAAAAAAATACAAAAATATTTTTCATTTTCTTATTTGATCTGGTGTTGATAAATTGGTGTAGTGTTGATGTGATGCAGGCATGATGGGCTGAATGGCCTCCACCTGTGTCTGATTTCCTTGTGTTGCATGATGTAGAGGACGGATTCCCTGGAGCCACTGAACAAAGACGAGTTGCAGGCCGTGCTCATGGCCGCCAACGGTGAAGCATGGCGGCATGAGTTGAGTGAGTCTCTCCTTTCCTGTGGCCATGTTGTGCGTCTTCCAGTGAAACCTTCAGGGCCTTGTTCAGCATGGCTCCTTTGGGATTGTGCTCAAGGCCTAAAGGCCAGGAGTTTAATCTGCATTGACGAGCATACCAGCCTGTGCCTCTTCCGATGTGCTAACCATCTGTTAAGTAAATTAACTTTTTGGACAGTGACATGGTACTGGTGGTTTGTTCTTTGAAGTAAAATAAGTAATTTCCTTGAACTTTTTTTCATTTTTATTTTTTTATACTTGCTTTTTTCATTATTTGGCGTTTGTTTGTTTAAATTTTAATTTCAAAGCTCATACTGCTTTAATAAAATTTTTTGTTAAAATAAATATAGTTGATCAATAATTTAATTGGGGTAAAGGTGATTGAAAAAATAAAAATAAAATTATTTATTTATTTATTTATTTTGCATCATGTGTTGGTTATATTTTGTCAAAAATGAGATCCTTGACTGATCATTCAAAGCTTTAGCAAACCAACTCTATATTGAAACAATATTTCTGTCCCCACCTCCCTCACTCCCATTTCAATGTGACAACCTATGGAGTACATGGCTTTTATTGTCTGGCCATTGTGTTTTATGCATTTGTTGCGGCTGCTTCTACTTTTTAACATACGGTAAATGTTCGTAAATCTGCACATATCAACACATTGGGAAAGTTGTGATTGAAACCACGACAAATTCATTGAAATCATTAATCTCTTATTCTCAGTGTAATAATAATTTCCCAATGGATAGTCTCTGCGATGTGGCTTGTGTTTGTTGGGTGGGAAAGTATAACGACCTTATTTGCATCAGGTATTTAAATGAAGGATGGTTGGACTATTGAAGACTCAACAGTCAAATTTCAACAGCTGAGAATTATGAGTAGATCTGCTATTTATCAAATTGTTCACCCGGAATTCTTGTGAAGATGAACAAAATTGTCATTAAGCACCATCTAGGCAATGTTTATGAAATTTCCCAGTAATTTTTGTGAAGGTTGCAATCATGATGTCCACATTTAGCGGCTCCAGGGAACCTGCCATACGTTTTGTAGCCAATTGTTGATTCAGTAAAAGCATGTGATGTCATTTGTTGTCCACCTAATTGACAAAAGCATGGCTGCCTCGACATAAATTACTGAGTTATTTGCTGCCTGGTCATTTATTTATTCGTGCAATGTTGGAAGGGATGAATTGGATTTGGATTTTCTTATTTTTCAGCTTGCTTTATTGAATGTTACTTATTCAATAAATTAAACTTTTTATCTCTGATATTGTTGGAGTGAGGAGAGGTATCTTGCATGGAAGAAAAGCTGCCACAAATTATATTAACACAGTAACAGAAGTTGTTAGTCACAAAGTGAAAACTTTATTTAACTTGTCAATTGTCATTGATGTGTTCTGAATTCAGAGAACAACATTATTGTTTGAATCTGGTGACGTACATCATTAATATGATGTGAAAATTCATTCCTCAGAGATGAAACTCTTAAGCTATATTAAAGATTGTTGCCGAACATAGCCGTGTGATGGAACGTAACCAGTGAGTTGTGCAAATATAAAAAGTTCAACCAAGATGGAAGAGGTAAGCCGCAATGGATTTCAATTGGCAGATAATGACCATAAAATCTGAAAAAAAACTAGCGCATACCTCTGCGGCACTCGGTAGAGCGCATACAACCATCAGGCTAAATGGTTTACATTTTGTATCCCACTGATGGGTCGGATGTGCATCTGGACTAAAATCTAATCTGCTTGTTCTCGTTACCTACCGAACTCATCCACCAAGTTTTGTCATCCGTCCACAACTTTTTGAGAAATCTTGCTTTATCTTGTTTTTTTTTCACCCTACTTCTCTCGTGAATAATCACCTACAAAAATTCTCGGATCCAGATATTCACTGAAATTGAATCGATTCATCCTTGTCACACAGCTAATCTGTCCACCAAGTTTTATCTGAATCTGTACCTAACTTTGAGATGCCCTGCTAACAGACAAGTATAGATACTTGTGAAATACAATTGAACAATAGTTGCCATGGAAACAGCAATTTGGTAATGTGTAAATTTTGACCTATCAAGCATTTCACATGATGAATGTTGTGCATCACAAATTTGGTTGATACATTTTCTAATTTCCACCTCATGGGTGTTTTACAAGTTTTGGATGCCATTGACTTTGACCGTTGACCAGATTGTATACACATATGAGACACACACGTACAAATAATCTTTGTAAGTTTCAATCTGATATGTTAAACTTCCTGAAGTTTGGCAATATAAAATCACAAAAATATCCCATTTCACTATAATGGGGGTGAAATTGTTGTCATGCGACTTGCCTCATGCCACTAACCAAGATGAGCAGAACCTGAAAAAAAGAGATCAATTAATTATATTTTATGCCTTCGAGGGGTGAAAACATAACCTCTGTCCACCTTCGTTTGCCGAGGTCAGCAGGGGACACATTTTGTATGAATTGCTCGAACGTGTCACTTCAGCCGATATTGAGAATTGATCTCGTATGTTCAGGTTGGGGGTCCATTTGCGTTCAATGCTTTCAAGATCGCTATAGTGTTGGCTTGCATATCAATGCTTCCCAAATGTTTGCGTGTGACCTTAACACTCCGTAGCTCGTTTAAACAATATTTAATAGGTTGGAACCGAGTTGAGCAGCATTATGCAAAAATCTATGCCAGACGATTGGAAGGAAAGGACAAACACGGACAGGTTGCAAATCGACAAATTTATTAAAATAAAATAACCTTATGTAGGTACGGTAGTTGTAGATTTTTTTTTTTTCCCCCGTGCAAGCAAAGTGAGAAGCGGGGTTAAGCTATTGGTTGAGTTTGGCTGTCTCTCCACAAATGTCATTTTATGATCGAAGAACAACTATATTTCAATTGAATGTGATATTTTGAACACGAATCGGAAAACTAACCTGCAGTTAAGCAGTACTTTGGCTGACTGACTGACTTTGTTCCAATCGCACATACACAGAGGAGTGAGATGTTCTTGCTCTGCCTGTCTGGCAATCAAAAAAAAAAATGAAAATCATTCCAACCAGGAAACTTAATGTTTTTAAGGATGTCATAAAGAACACAAATGGGCACGAAGAACGGTGGTGCAAGACACTGCATCAATAGTGGTAAATATCCTTTTTTTTTTTTTTTTTCTCCGACAATCTTTAAAATCTTTTTTTTCTTTTCTTTCAATTTAATTATATGATTGAACACAAGAACACAAATCCCCCTTTTGGCACTTTCAAAAGCCCACATTTAACTGTACTTAGACAAAATATTACAGCGTTTTACCTCGTCACGAGCAAATTTGCAGCTCAGACCCCCCGTCCATATCCTTTATTCTCAAGACTGTGGAGTAAGGTGTTCTCTGAACTCTCTTGTTTTTAATTGTTCTTATTTCTATTTTCCACCTTTTTGTGTATGTACAGCTAGTTTTAACATCACCGTTTCATAATACACCCTGAACCCCTTTGGAGATTTATTGCATCCATCAAATGTCTTTAATTGATAAATAAAATATAAATAATAAAAATCCCAGTTTGCTATGAGTGTTTGTTTTCCATCAACCATACTTTTTTTTTTCCAACTTCAGTGCCAACTCACCCCTCTCACCCCTCCCTCTCAAAGCAACCATCCCACTCTTCTCCCTCCAAGCCTCCCTCTCACCTTTCTCAAAAACTCCCCCTCACATTTCTCCCACAACTCTCCCCACTCACCCTTCTCCCACCATTCACCCTTCTCAAAGTTGCCTGCCCCTCATATCCACAAAGCTGCCTCCTTCCTGAAACCCTCATCTCAATCTCATCACTCCACCTCCTCAAATCCTCAACTGCCTTCTGCCCCCTCTCTTGCTCCTCCCTCTCTCCCAGCTCCACTGGGCCTTTTCTCCTCCTCATCCAGCCCCTCCCGAAACGATTCTGCAATCCCCCACACTCTTTCAACAACTCTTCTTACCCCCCCCTCCTCGTCCTCCCTTCTCCTACCCTCCCCCTGCCCCCCTCCCTCTTCATTAACAGTGTGGACCTCAAATATCCGGGGCCTTCTCTCAAACCTTACAGATCTTTCCATACAGGCTGCCACTGACAAACCAAACATAATCTGCCTAACATAAACTTTCTTCCCTCAAGACATGTGACTCCCAAGTATCTCTCCCTGGTTACTCCCTCCTCCGGTATGACAGACCTGAGCCTCGTTCTGGTGGAGGAGTTGCTCTCTTCATCAAAGACTCTATTCCTCACTCTCCATGCACTACCCTCACTCCCCCACACCCCCAGGAATACCTCTGGCTACGGATTCCCCTGCACTCCAACCTCATGTTTATATGTGTACTGTACCGTCCACCAAACAGTGATGACTCCATCTGCTCCTCACTATCCGAAAACATGGACCAACTTTTATCATCTTATACCAACTCTCTCTTCATCATATGTGGTGACTTCAATTGTCATCATGCCAGTTGGCGAGGTGTGGGAACCTCTCTCACCTGTCATGGAACCTCGGCAAAAACTTTCTGCGACTCATTGGGACTGACTCAATCGGTCAATTTCCTGACCTGGTTCTCAACCAATGGTACTCTATCATTTCTGGATATAATTTTGACAAATTTCCCTGACAATATTTGCCGCTCTTCCTCCGCTCCAATCGGTTCTTCTGACCACGTCCTTGTCAAAGTGGACATCTCTCTGGCTGTTATCAGAGAACCACCTCACCGCCGTCGAGTCTGACATTTCACTCAAGCCGACTGGCAGGGTCTCCGATCAGCCATCAAACTTCAAGCCTGGTCTCCTATCGCTACTTTCTCCAACATCAACTCATCCTGGGAATTCTTTCAAAGAAACTTGCTCTCCCTCATGCACAGATTTATCCCCTCTCTTGTTCAGTTGTCCTACCCTTCCTCCCACCCTTGGTTCACTGAAGCTTGTGGCGAGGAAGTTGTCCTGAAACAACTTGCCTTTGCCTCATGGAAAGCAAACCAAACTGAGGGTAATCTCAGTTCCTTCCATAAAGCTCGGAACAAGTGTGTATCAACCCTCAGGAGAGCCAGAAAACAACATCTTTCTAAGCTCAAGTATGAACTCTCAAACCTCTCTCCCTCCTCCAAATGCTGCTGGCATCTAATCAACTCTGTTTCTGGTGTATGTTACCCCTCCATCCCCTCCCTTACCTCAAATGGCCGCACTTTTGATACCACACGTAAAAAGTTTGAATGGCTAAACTCGGTGTTTGCATCAAAATGTTGTGTCCGAAACCCATCACTTTCTGTATCCACCTTACCCAGACGCACCCAACTGTCCCTGGACTCTGTGTCCTTTGCTTCTGACAAAGTGGAGAGCTTGCTGTCAAACCTCAACTCAGATTTTGCAACTGGTCCAGACAGCATCAGCCCATGTATCTAAAAAACCTGCTCCTCAGCTCTTCCTCACTCTCTCTGTTCTAGTCACCCTCTCATTTGCTCAAGGTTAGCTGCCATCTGCGTGGAAATCAGTAAACATCACTGCCCTGCATAAAAAGGTGCAAAAACAGATCCCTGCAACTCCAGGCCAATCAGCAACGTTATGGAATCCATCATCGTTTCAGACATTAAATCCTTCCTCTTCTCCAATGGCTTGATTTCCAATCATCAATTTGTTTTCAGACCAAGTCACTCTAACCTGGATACGCTGCTTCGACTCTCCCAACAATGGATGGAGGTCCTCAATGCCAGACATGAAATCAGAGCCATATCCCTGGACATATCGCATGCTTTTGACGCGGTCTGGCACCGTGCCATGCGCACCAAACTCTCTTCCGATGATATACAAAGCCATCTCCACTCATGGCTCGCAGACTTCCTCTCCTGTCGCAGTCAATGTGTGGCCCTAAATGGAGTTCTTTCATCCCCTCTTCCTGTCCAGGCTGGAGTTCCTCAAGGCAGCATTCTGGGTCCTGTTCTTTTTCTGGTTTTCATCAATGATCTCTTTATCTCTTTGCTGATGACTCCACCCTCTGCCGTACCATCTGTCATCCCTCAGACTGGCATGCAGCAGCTTCTTCGCTCACTGCAGATCTGGATAAAATCACAAACTGGTCCAACACGTGGAACATGTCTTTCAATCCAGAGAAATCTCACACTCACTTTGTCTCTGCGAAAGGACCGTTTGGGACCCCCTCCCAATCCTCCATCTACATTCTCAACAATCCTCTGGAAGAAGTCCTTTCTTTCAAGCTACTGGGTCTCACTATCTGCCATGATCTTTCCTGGGAAGCCATATTTCCAACCTGGCCTCCAAAGCCAGTCACCGACTGGGAATCCTCCATCGTGCAAAGTCCTTCCTCGGCCCACCTGATCTCCTGACCACATACAAAGCTTTCGTCCACAGCCTGATGGAGTACTGCTCTCCCCTCTGGGCTGGTGCTCCTGCCTTCCACCTTTCTCAGCTTCACGCTGTGGAAACCAAGGCATTTAGGATCATTGGCATCTCCCACGATGAGGCTGAGACTTTGGGCCTCTCACTCAATCACTGCAGGCAGGTCGGTGGTCTTTCTGTCTTGTACCATCTCCTCTCCGGTCTCATCCCCACTGCTCTCTCTGCGATTTATCCCCACCACATATCCGCAGGGTGCTTATGGTCCGCCAACAAGCCCCTTCTGGTAAAACTACCAAAATCACGAATCACTGCTCACCTTTACTCTTTCATTCCTCTTTTTCCCGCCTTTGGAATAAACTCCCTCACTCTGTTCAATCCCATTCTTCCAAACAGCTGTTCACCACCACTTCTTCTCGTCCCTCATCCAAATCCTTGATATTTTCTACCCCTAGTTAATCCACCCTAAACCCACCTCCTTCAAATTCCCTGCTTTCCTTCCTGAAAGTCCCTGTAATGTCCATCGTGTATTCCCCGTGTTCCCCGCCTCATTCCTCTCCCTTCCACAGATCTCCTAATGTCTCTGTTCCCCACTGTTTTGTCCTTCCCACTCCTGCCCCTCTTGTCTCATGCCCCCTCACTGTGCATTGTGTGTTCGCTCTTATCCAAGCCTCGACAAGGAGTACAAAAATAAAATAAAATTGCGATAATCTCCATGAATGGCATAATATATTTCAATGCTTATCGAGATCTTATGCTATTCCAATTGGTTATGGTTATCAGGAAGTTTCATATTAACGTGCCATTTGTTTCACAGAGCAAAGATCTTTGCATTTGATCAATCGGTGTATTCGACAAGGCAATGCTAAGGAGACTGTGCGAGGCCTAATGCAGGCTGAAGCAGATCTACCGACTGTGCACGAATTTGCAGCGGAACTGTACCAGCACGATTTGCGTAGTCTGCAGGCCCAATGTACCATGGTGAGTACTTGTGGGCCATGAACCCTCAACCATATGGTAAATAAGTACGTGGCCACATGGTAAATCGTTTTCCCTGCAGTGGTTTTTGGACATGTTTGACATTGCAAAGCAATGGAGTTATTGACCTCATGGTGGTTACATTTTGCCTGTGGCTGCTGGCAGCACTGCTTCACCCCCACATCCCAATATACACTTTATAGTGGCCTTTGGCCTCAAAACGAATGGCAAGGCCAACTTG
Source organism: Eptatretus burgeri (assembly GCF_056783735.1). Classification (NCBI taxonomy): domain Eukaryota; kingdom Metazoa; phylum Chordata; class Myxini; order Myxiniformes; family Myxinidae; genus Eptatretus; species Eptatretus burgeri. Next base: position 93,897,934 of record NC_140963.1, read on the forward strand.
TAGCTTCGAACCTTTCTCAGATTCTGAAGTACTGACACCTAAAATTTGTGGCCTCTCAGTGTCACGGTTCAGCCATGAAAGAATGGTGTGACAAATGTGCAAACACCTTGAAAATAATTTTCAAGATTTTTGCATCTGTTGGTAAAAGGAGGTGTATGTGCATGCGTGTTGTATCCACTGTCGCTGCTCACTTGTATGAACAGAAAATGAAAGAATTTGACACTTTTCATCCACGGATATTTCTCATATTCCAATATTTCCATGAGTGCGATTTGTATTCGGGAGCAGAACAATTTTGGTTAACAATTTTGAAATTGCCACTCTTTTGTCAAAATGCTGAAAGTTGTGTTTAAAAGACCGTTTGAGGGTACCTGGCGATTTGAACTGAGTCACTCAAAATGCACACAGCGCATGCCCAAAAGGCCACATTGGCATTCCTACTTTATTTTGAGTCCTGCGTTTGTGGATATATATATATATATATATATATATATATATATATATATATATATATATATATATATATATATATATATATATATATATATATATACACATTTTTTTGGTCTTCTCCAATGCCAAGTTTTCTACCCTTTGCATCCATTTATTTTGTCATTTTATTCGAAATAAAAGCAAGAACAGTAGGGTCCTGCATGTAACCATTCATATTAGTATCCTAATCTAACATAATATTCACGACTTGCATTATTTACCATTATTCTACAAGCAAAAATGTAACCAAAGTACGAGTGTACAACTTTTTGAGATGCTGTGGGATCTTTAATGTCCACGACCCAAATGCAGACAGTACTGCTTGCTTGCTTTGCATCGCTAGCCGAAAGACTGCATGCTCCAGGATGTAGCGGCATGGCTCGCAGTGAATCGAGACTGCAGTTCTTGATTAACTTTGATTCCACAGGGGAATAGCCCGTATGCGAGATGCTATCAACTGAGTGGTCCTGCTGTTCCTCTGCCTACCACATATACTGATGAGCCAAAACATGATGACCACCTGCCTAATATGCTGTTGGTCCTCCGTTTGCCGCCAAAACAGTGCCGACCCACCGAGGCATGGACTCTACAAGACCCCTGAAGGTGTCCTGTGGTAACTGGCACCAAAACATTTGCAGCAGATCCTTCAAGTCCTGTAAGTTGTGAGGTGGAACCGCCGTGGATCGGAGTTGTCAGTCGAGCACATCCCATAGATGCTCAATCGGATTGAGATCTGGAGAATTTGGAGGCCAGGGCAACACTGTTAACACTTCATGTTCTTCAAACTATTCCCGAACAATGTGTGCAGTGTGCCAGGGTGCATTATCCTGCTGAAAGATGCCACTGCCATCAGGGAATACCATTGCCATGAAGGGGTGTACCTGGTCTGCAACGATGTTTAGGTCGGTGACACGTGTCAAATTGACGTCCACATGAATGGCCAGACCCAGGTATCCCAGCAGATCATTACCCAGAGCATCACACTCCCTCCACCGGCTTGTCTTCCCACAGTGCATCCTGGTGCCATCACTTCCCCAGGTAAACGGTGCACAGCCATCCATGTGATCTAAAAGAAAACTGGACTCATCGGACCAGGCGACCTCCTTCCACTGCTCCAAGGTCCAGTTCCGATGCTCTCATGCCCATTGTAGGCGCTTTTGATGGTGGACAGGGGTCATCATGGGTACTCTGACCGGTCTGCGGCTACGCAACCCCATACACAGCAGGGTGCGATGCACTGTGGATTGTGACACATTCCTCCTGTGACGTGCCACAGTAGACCTTCTGTCGGTTCGGACAAGACGGGATAGCCTTCGTTTTCCTCATGCATCGAAGAACCTTGGGTGCCCAACACCCTGTTGCCGGTTTGCGGTTTGTCCCTCCTCAGACCACTGTCGGTAGGTACTCACCACTGCTGACCATGAGCACCCCACAAGCCTTGCCGTTTCAGAGATGCTCGGACCTAGTCTTGTGGCCAGAACAATTTGGCCCTTGTCAAAGTCGCTCAGGTCTTTACTCCTGCCCATTTCTCCTGCATCCAACACATCAACTTCAAGAACTGACTTCACTTGCTGCCTCATATATCGCAACCCTTGACAGGTGCCATTGTAACAAGATAATCAGTTATTCAGTTCACCTGTCGGTGGTCATAATGGTTTGGCTCATCGGTGTATACCCCAAACATAAGTCTTACATCAAGGTGCTAACTGTGCTCGATCCTGCTTGACATCCTAATTATCGGATGAGGCACATTTGAGCCAAAAAGTAGTCCGGCATCATTTGATCACGCTTAAGTCCTTTAAAATTGATGATTAACTTGAGCTAACCACCAGAGAACATTTTGATGACAAAGCAAATTGTCTGTCCATGTGGTCAGCCATGGTGTCACAATAGATGTAATCATCTTCAGAATGGGAATCTTATCTGGGGCCCTCAGGTTCTAAAGAAATTTTTACCTCGTTTGCATGTTTCCATGCTTCATTCATTAAAATTGCCTTTGCTTTTGTACATTTTCTTGCTGGTTAGCTGTTGAAGTGAATATGATTCCCCCCCCCCCCACGCCCGTTTGTTTAACAGGGGGAGCTATCTCACGAGGAGCTGCACGTAGCTGTGGAAATGTTGTCTGCAGTGGCTGTCATCAATCAGGCACTCGAGCGTGGGCTATGTCCTGATGCTTGGGCTTTCCTCACGCGTCCTGAGGTGGGCATTGTACACCTGGAGAGCGACAATCAACAAAGGTACGCCATGTTGTCCTGTGCTTTCCTCCTCGTGGCACAACCATTTAATACAACAACCTTTGAATATTCTCAAAAATAGTTGAAGAGTTGGTTTAATTTCACCTTCTAGCATCGTGGTGAAATTGACAGGGATCGTAAGAACTGCTCTATCTAAAACGGATTCCTTGCTTATTGTTTCTCTGATCTTGATTTATTGCCCGTTAATGTAGTGTTTGTTTACGTTTTGGAAAGGTCAGCCTTTTGTGATCTGGTCCAGGTTTTGATGGGTTTTTATTCATGAAAAATTGCGAACATCCGGTTGTACAGTTAACCTCATGTATCTTGGTTCTTTTATCCTCAAGATACATGAACGCGCTTGTTGAGCTGAAAGAGGAGCATGCTGCCCAAGGTGTAAAGTTCCTCACCTGGAATGACATTCAACATTGTGTCGAGTCTGTAAATGCTGCAGTTGAGGATGACCATGACAGTAAGTGGTTTAAAGAAAAAAAAAAAAACACAAAAACCTGTGTTCTGAACTCCCTGGAGGAGTTTGTCAATATTGCATGCAGGGAAAATACAGGAGACCTCGATATACTCAGCATGAATATAAATGGAAATAGATGGTTAAATCGCAACATAAGAGGATTTTAATTGCTCAGATGGGGATGCCAAATAACCCAGGCTTAAGCTCATAACTAAAAGGTCTGTGTAGGTTCAGAATACAGGGCTGTCCTGGATTAATATTTTGTTAACCTGGTTATTCGGGTACCCACTCAGGACTGGGTAACATTGTTTTTCTTCTGTTTATTTCTTATTTTTCTTCCGCCGGCAATTTGCGGGCTGTTTCGCTTTAAAAATCATTTTCTCAGGAACGGTAAGTCCGATCTACACGAAATTTTCACCATAGTATGTATCTTTTTTGATAGCATACTCGATTGATAATTGTGACGTCATAGGTCATGTGGTACGGGCGCTATCTTGAAAAAAATGAGAAACTTTGGACCTCTGTTTCTCTGAAACCGTGCTATGGAAATTTTTTCGCTTCATACATTTTAATGAGCTCCCCATCGGGAACACGGGTGATTTTTCATGATGTCATCAGTGAAGCGGTATCCCGGTGAAAATTAGTCAAATAGAACGCTGCATAGGAAAAATCTGAAATTTCTTGAGCCTCAACACAACAATTCACTGTAGAAAACATATTATGACGTCATCGGTTACTTGGTTCGGCAGCAATCTTGTTTTGAATATATATACATTTTTAAATCTTCTTCTCCAGAACGGCTGGACAGGTTGAGGCGAAACTTTACACACACATTCCCCATGACGTCCTTTTTCTAGTTTGTTAATTTCTTATTGATAGTTCACATGGTTTGGCGGCCATAATGAATGTACCCTAAAACCTTCAAACATCATCTTCTCCAAAACGACTGGACAGATCAAGGGGAAACTTCACATACTTATTGCTCACGGGTAGTGAAGACAAGTTTGTTAATTTGTAATTGAAAGGTCACATGGTTTGGCAGCCATGTTGGATGCAAGAAAAATATTGAATTTTTTTCTGGAATCACATAACCGATCGAAGCAAAAATTTGCAACCATCATCTTCCATCATGTCTGCATACAGAGTAAAAATTGGCATCACAAGTCACATGGTTTGGTGGCCATCTTGGATAGAAAAACGCACCTTATCCGATTAACACAAAACTTCAAACGCGTGTTCCACTACAGGATTGGAGGCAGAATATAAATTTATGATGTAATCGGTCACATGGTTCGTCAGCAATCTTGTTTTGAATATATTGTTTTTAAATCTTCTCCAGAACGGCTGGACAGATTGAGGCGAAACTTTACAAACACATTCCCCATGATGTCCTTTTTCAAGTTTGTTAATTTCTTATTGATAGGTCACATGGTTTGGCGGCCATATTGAATTTACCCTAAAACCTTCAAACATCATCTCCAGAACGGCTGGACAGATCAAGGGGAAACTTCACATACTTATTGCTCACGGGTGGTGAATACAAGTTTGTTAATTTGTAATTGATAGGTCACAAGGTTTGGCAGTCATGTTGGATGCAAGAAAAATATTGAATGTTTTTTTTCTGGAATCGCATAACCGATCGAAGCAAAAATTTGCAACTATCATTTTCCATCATGTCTGCATACATGGCAAAAATATTTTACCTCAGAAGTCACATGGTTTGGTGGCCATCTTGGATAGAAAAATACACCTTATCCGATTAACACGAAACTTCACACACTTGTTATGGTCGATGACGTAAAGCAGAATTTAAATTTATATCATAGTTCACATGGTTCGGCAGCTATCTTGGATTGAAAATGAATAAATTTAAAAAATCTTCTCCAGAAGGGCAAGACAGATTAAGACGAAACTTCACAAATATATTCCCCATGAGGTCCTTTCTCAAGTTTGTTAATTTCTTCTTCATCGGTCACATGGTTTGGCGGCCACCTTGAATTTACCCTAAAACCTTCAAACATCTTCTCCAGAACGGCTGAACTGATCAAGGGCAAACTTCACACACCTATTGTACATGAGTAGGGAATATAAGTTTGTTAATTTCGAATTGATAGATCACATGGTTTGGCAGCCATGTTGGATTTAAGAAAAATATTAAATAATGTTTTCTCTGGAACTGCTTAACCTATCGAAGCGAAAATTTGCAGTTATCATCTACCATCATGTATGCATACGTGGTAAAAATTATGACATCACAAGTCGCATTATTTGGCCGCCATCTTGGATTGAAAATGAATAAATTTTAAAAATCTTCTCCAGAAGAGCTAGACAGATTGAGACGAAACTTTACACATACATTCCGCATGAGGTCCTTTCTCAAGTTTGTTAATTTCTTCTTGATCGGTCACATGGTTTGGCGGCCATCTTGAATTTACCCGAAAACCTTCAAACATCTTCTCCAGAACTGCTGATCTGATCAAGGGGAACTTCACACACCTATTGCACATGAGCACGGAATACAAGTTTGTTAATTTCTAATTGATAGGTCACATGGTTTGGCAGCCATGTTGGATTTAAGAAAATATTAAATAATGTTTTCTCTGGAACTGCTTAACCTATCGAAGCGAAAATTTGCAGTTATCTACCATTGTGTATGCACACATGGTAAAAATTATGACGTCACAAGTCGCATGGTTTGGCCGCCATCTTGGATTGAAGGATAAATATTTATTAATGTTTACTCTGGAACAGCTGAATCTATATATGCGAAACTTCACATTTATAATTTCGCTGACATGTGAAACAAAAGTTTAAAATTTCAACCTGATCGGTCACACGGTTTGGCAGCCAGAATTATTTAATTATTTGAATCTGAGAGCTTTTAGATTATTATTTTTTTAGATAAAATTTAGATTTATTTAGATAAAAGGGCAAACTGCATACACAATAAATAGATTGATCGCTTTGTGCTACCCGGTTCGTAACTCGTCAGTCCCGCGCCGTATCGAAGCAGGGATGTATTTGTGTCACTCTTAAATAATGTTTTCTCTGGAACCACTTACCTGATCAAAGCGAAACTTTGCGACTGTCATCTGCAGAAAGTCCCATGTTGTATCAAAGGCGGACGGACTGGGTACCCGGTCATCACTGCCAGCAGTTATAAAGTGGCAGTTGTAGTTATTATTATTTTTTATTTTTTTCTCAGTCAGTCCTTTGGAATCGTATGAATCGTGAAAATTAAAGGTTGAAAATCGAAATGCTTTTCACCATCTTGTTGGTCCCAGCACAACTATAAATTGTCCTTGGTGTTTCACAGGTGTTGGCACATCAATCAATATGCCATAATCTTGT